>NC_143551.1:92632672-92941551 GCF_054136105.1 Typopeltis vanoorti | reverse complement strand
TAAGATGATGGTTAGAAAGTAAAGAGGCCAATAAGACTGCAAAGATCCTAAGAAATAAATTAATTTAATAGGAGACCAGCGATTTACTTGCATATGTGAAAGAGCTAAGATAATAGTAGCCATGTATTAAACAAATAAAAGAGGGACAAGGTAAAGCGAAAAGGGGGTACAATACAATATATAAATAGTATAACAAATAATAGCGTGGCCAATAAGAATTTGGTAGAAGAGAGAAAGGATATTTAAGTAAGATAAGGTGTCGTGGTAAGCCAGCTGTAAAATTTAGAAACACAGAAAGGAAAGTAACGATAACAATGTATCTGGTTGCTGATTTTTCCAGATCAGGTTGGGACTTGAAGTGAATAGGTAGTAGATTTTGGAGGTAAGTTGTTATTTCCCATACATTTTATCTACTTTCTGTTAGCAGCAGCTTTCCTTTTTATGCAACCCATGATAATTCTCATGGTATCATTAAGTTGTACGTCGACCTTCCTGACATGATGACTCACTGGAGCACAGTATTCTGCACAAGAGTACACTAGGGCATGGGCAGCAGTTTTCAAAGTTGGCTCCCCCCCCCTCCCCCTCCAGCCCAAACACATGCTTTCTGATGATATTATTCCTAGTTTTCAGCTTATGGCAGACATTTTCCATGTGTTTCTTGAAGGTTAAAAAGTGATCTAATGTGACTCCGAGATATTTTGGGTTGGTGTTGTGCTTCAAAGTTTCCCCTCTGAATGAGACATTCATCCATTTATCAGCTTGATGATTGTTCAAGTGACGCCATTTGGTGTAATAGTTGTACAGAACTTCAGCCTTTTTCAGGTGTTTAGTTTCAGTTGCCAACTCCAGATCGTCTACGTATGCAAACTTTCTAAAGGAGGTTTGTGGCATGTCACTAATGTATAAATTAAAGAGGAGCAGAGGTAGCATAGAGCCCAATGGGTACTAAAAAAATGGGTTACCCTGTGGTAACCCATTTTTTTAGTACTTTAAAGGGACTATTTTTACTATTCAGTTGTACCTTGAATTTGTGCATTGATGTCATGCACTTGAGAATCTTAATCATCTTTGGGTCTTGTATTACAGTTGCAAATTTCAGTATGTCATACCCAAACTGTCATATGCAGCAGACAGATCTATGAATACTACTGAGGTTTTAAGGGCTTTTATTGGCCTTAAAAGACCCCACTTCTATGTGCATAGTAAGTACAAGTACTTGGTCGCAGCAGCTGAGAGAGAGAGAGAGAGTCTCTGAATCTGGCTTATTCATTTGGTACTATGGCATTAATCAGTGGGTAAATTCGATTATAGAGTAATCGTTCAAAACGTTTATAGAAAATACATAGTAAAGATATTCGTCAATAGTTTGCTGTATCAGTAGGCTTTTTTCCAGGTTTTAGGATGGCTATAACTTTGCTCCTCAGGAATTCCTCTGGGATGTTTCTACTTTCTAGAATTCTGCAGAAAAACTGCAAAAGCCACTTATGAGCATTACTTTCAAGATGTTTAATGAACTCAGGGTATACACCATCTAGGTCTGCTGCTTTCTTATTTTTCAGTGATTTAAATGCTTGAATCAGTTTGTTTTCAGTGAATGGCATTGGGAGGTGGTTATTTTGTTTGACTTCTATAAACATGGATATATATTTGGTCCTAATTTCTTTAGAAATCTGAATGTGAGCATTACAGAGGAATTTTTCTACTAAGTGTTTCCAGGTAATATTTATGCAAGCTTATTTGAAAAGAGTTGAGAAAGATTGTAGAAGAGAAACTGGGAGAAGAACAAACTGGGTTCAGACCAAATAGAGGTTGTCAAGATCAGATTTTCACTTTAAGACAAATAGTTGAGAAATCATGGGAATATGACAAGGTACCTAGAGAAAAGCTTTTCAAAACACTACAGTTATATGGGTGAATGACACATTATACAGAGCAATACATAGTGTACGAGGTGTGGCTATTAAATAACGAGACAAGGTGCACTGTGAATCGTGTACTCGTAGCAGTGGGATGTGCTTGCGCAGTGAATGATCTTGAAGGTTCTAGAAGCATTGTTTGCTGTTGCTCATAGTTAGTCTGTAGGCAGTTAGAAAAGAAACACGTGTGAGGCTGCTTTGCCAGAAGACAGATTTGCACTCATATCATGGAATGGCTGACAGTGGAGCCGCACTTGCAGGAGAAGATCATCACATGTGATGAGACGTGGATTTTCCAGTATGATCCAGAAACAAAGTGACAATCAATGCACCGGAAAACTCCCATGTCACTGAGAATGAAAAAAAGCAAAAATTAGCAAGTCAAAACTGAAGGCAATACTGATCGCTTTTTTTTTTATATATCACTGGTGTGGTAATGGTTGAATGGGTACCAGAGGATCAGACAGTTAACTAACATTATTACCTTGAGGTTCTGGCCAAGCTGAGAGAACGAGTGGGGAAGAAAAGACCCAATCTGTGGAAGAACAACGCTTGGATTCTCCATCCATCAGGAGAATGTTCCAACCCACAGTGCACTGTTTGTAAAGCAGTATCTGGCTGATAAGAAGATCCCAGTGTTGGACCATCCACCTTACTCACTGGACTTAGCTCCATGCAACTTTTATCTTTTTCCAAAGTTGAAATCTGCATTGAAGGGCACCCATTTTCAGTCAATGAATGAGGTAAAGGAGAAAATGGCAGCACTACAGAAGCAGATAACACCTGATGACTTGCAGCACTGCTAGTCATCACCTGGCTACCAACCTTTATCCATTCTCTGAAGGTTCAGTTCATCCTCTTGCATATCCCAGAGTTCATACAGTTCCTTTATAGTTTCTTGTCTCTAAAACTTAGCCTACCTTGGACAGACTAGCAGATCTGTTAACATCCACTTTGGAAAACATAAAAGCTACACTCACAATCATCTGTTTGGAAAGTGAGGCTAGCAGACAATGCGCTGGATACTCATTCAACCAGGATTAAACAGAATAAGACAAACATGCGGCACAGAAGTTTCTGTAGATTTCTAACTAATTTTTGGAATCAGCATCAGGTATAACCCCCCCCCCCCCAACCTCAGTTACCATCACCATTATCATCAATTTCCCGATACGTATCCCCCAAGGAGTGTTCAGGATACTATGATAGCACTACACAGTGGCATAATGAGGGCGTGGTGAAAGAGGCACCCATCACGGGCGCAACTAGGTTTGGGGCGCAAAATGTATAACATTTTTGCTATTTTTGGGTTAAGAGGGGGGCTCAAGTTAGACACTTGCCACAGGTGCTTCATACCCTCGTTACGTCACTGGCACTACATGATTAAGTTTACATTATTAATCTCCTAACAATTTTCCTCGAAATCAGTCTGTTTCAATATATTACTTGTTAGCACTCCAATATTGTCATATCTAACATTTCGCTTCTAAGTCACTTTTGACTGAATTGATCCACTTAAACCTTGGTCTTTCTCTGGGTTTCTTTTGATTCCATCTTGGGATCAAACACCTGTTTTGATAACCTTTCTTCACCCATTTCATTTAAGTGGCCATACCACCTTAGATTAGCTCTGCTGACACATTCTTGAATGCTAATAATGTCAAGTTCTTTCTGTGATCTCTAGCCTTTGATCGTGTGCTTTATTTCTAACCCAGCTCTTAAATCCATAACTTAAAACTGGTTTGAACACTGTCTTGTATACTGCAAGTTTAGTGTTTTGGCTAATTTCTCTCTTATTCCATATAAATTTATTCAGCTGGCTACTCGCTATACTAGCTTAGTTTATTCTGTTGTCTATTTCCAGATATTTAACCTGCTATCTTCACTAAAAACTGTGCCTAAATAGCTAATTTACTTGTTCTATAGGATCTTCATTCAGAATGCAGCTGAAGTATTCTATTCCTTATTTTTATAGTTCTGGTCTTTTTATTGTGTCTCTTTCGCAATATTTTGCTCCAGAATATCATCAGCATAAAGCAAAGAACTAAGTTTGACATCTCCAATTCTAATATCAGGCCTAATTCTTTCATAATGTGATCCATATAGATAATGAATAAGAGTGGAGATAATGTGCATCATTGTCTTACCCCTGATTTTGCATCAAACCATTTTCCTGTATTCCTTCAATTTTAACTGCTGACTTACAACTTAAATATAGACTGTGTATTGCTCTGTACAATGTGCCATTCACTCCATATAATTGTAGTGTTTTGAAAAGCTTTTCTTTAGGCACTTTGTCATATTCCCACAATTTCTCAACTATTTGTCTTAACGTGAAAATCTGATCTTGACAACTTCTATTTGGTCTGAACCCAGTTTGTTCTTCTCCAAGTTTCTCTTCTACAATCTTTCTCAACTCTTTTCGAGTATGCTTGCATAAATATTACCTGGAACACTTAGTAGAAAAATTCCTCTGTAATTTAATTCTAACCTCTTTTTTTGTTCCCTTTTTTATAGATGGATACTATGAGAACTCTACTCCAATCATTAGGAATTTGACCTTCTGATCCAGCCCTCTGAAATATGCAGTGTAGCTGCTGCAACACTTTTATGGTCAAATATCTACTCCAGCTGTCTTTCCACATTTCAAGTGTTTGATAGCTTTTTCTACCTTTAGTGTTGATATGTAATCTTCTTTGCGTTCCTCTTGAAAATTTTCTAGTATGGTTGTGTTACTGCTTGTTTTGTTTAATAGTCTTTCAAAGTAATTACTCCTGACATCTAGAATATATCATTATCTTCAGTTTTCATGTCACTGTTATCATCTCTGATTCCTTTTACAGTACTCTTTCCTCCATTTCAACACTTCTTCAATATTTTGTCCCAGAATATTTTATCACCTTCCTGATATTTAATTTATATATTCGTACCATATCTTTTGTTTAGCTACTTTTATGCACAGCTTAGCTTTCTAACCTCTGAAATGTCTTCTTATATATCTTAAAAGAAAAAGAAGAAATTATTATACGTTGATGAAATATGGGGATTAAAAGGTTTTAAGATATGTTCTTTCTTCTGGTTATATCATTTGCTTTAATATCATTTTTGTTTTCGGCATTTATCAGACCCCCCCCCCCCCGCACCCATCATTTATGTAATTAAATAGTTATCAGAGATCCTTTTGCTCACTTTTTTTTTATTTCTCACCTGAAAAGTTTTTTTTTTATCTCACATGTTAGTAAATGTCAAACTGAGAATTTTCTGCTTGAGATTTGCCACAAAGTTTCTATCTTGATTTATATTATAAATCTTTTAAACTAGGATTTTGCAGTTCTAGTTACATCCTCAAAATTTTATCATAATCATTTCCCTGATATTTACTTAAATTGGTAGACATAATATGCTGAAGCTTAGTTACTTTGGTCATAATTCTAAACTAACCATGGCCTCAGTCCATTTTCATCAGGATGGGATGCTCATTATGTAGTTAATATCTGAAACTTATTTTCAACTTTTAACCTTTTTTTTTTTGCTTCTTGTTTAATTTCTCAAAATAATTACTCTAGACTAGGCATCCAGGAAATTCAAGCCTTCGAATTTTTAAAGCTTTTTTTTCTTCCATCTGTTTAGGGAAGAATGCACAAAATGTCTCCAAAAGCCAGAATATATCTTCCAAATCAGTAGATGCAGAGACAGACCTTTATTCTGGAATTAGGATAATGTAAGTAAATTTTCATATTAAGCATTTCTGTAGTGTTGTCAGTATTGATAGTGCCATTTTGTTGGAAAGTCCTCAGTGTGGATCCTACTAATGATGTAGAGACATCAGGACTTTTAAACTGAAAGTAAGTTATACAGTCTCATATGAAGGAAAGTAGTACCTTCCCAGAAAATTAGATTTTTCCTTCTGCAAAATAAATATACAGTAGACTCCTGTTTGATGACTCTCCCTACTTTTATAATGGGTAAAATTTTCTGTTATGAATGTGAAATGTTAAGACCACAGAAGTGAGGCGATTTGGATGCATAACCCAAGGTTGCTGACTGAATGACTGACTACGATCACAGTGTACTACTGATAATAAATGATTTTAATTAGTATTAATGATTCTAATAACCAAATCAACACATGGTGTATTTTTCATCTAGTGATTGAGTTTTACATCACATAATATTCCCTATGCAATATTATGTATGTTATGTATTTATGTCTTGAAGAAAACTGTCACCGTGAGTCTATGACTGGATCACTTGACAGATGCAGAGGGAAAGCTAATGCTTAAAGTGAACTGTTATAATTTGCTTGCTCTTCATTTATTGTCCATTAAGTTTAAATTATTTACAGTGCAGTACATATTTATGTCCTCATAAATGTCTGGAAAATATTTATGAAGGGCAATAAAACAAGTGTCCTCATTAAACAACGTTTATGAGGAAAACAAATCCAAAGAAGCTGAAAGTAATAACATCAGAAGATAAGCATGAAAATATTAGCTCTGGAATGACATTGATAGAACTTACTCCAAGTTTCGTCTCATGCTGTGATAGAACCATCTTAAAGAATGCACAAAAAGTTTATATTATATTATAGAGTTAAAATTATATTTCCAGGAACATAATCCCATAACATGATGATACAGAGTTTTTGGGAAATGAGGGTTTGATTTATGATCGCTCGCATAATGAAGGTTTCCCAGGAATTTTGTAAAAGTTGGATCTGCTGCATGCACGCATGTGTGCGTGCGTGCACTGATGCAGACTTATGGAGTACTCAATATGGGATAAGGTTAATGGCCTTATCATAACATTAAATAAGTTTATGTGATGCTACTTACTTGGTCAATGCAGTTCCATGTGAGTAATACTAAAGATATATTTCTGGAACCGTGAGTTTTTTTCTCACGGTTCCAGAAATTAAAAAAAAAAAAAAAGTTTGGAAAAGCCTAATTTCTCACAAGAATAATTTTATAAATTATTTTTATGGCAAGGAAAAAGGGGTTACTGTCATTGAGAACTACAGAATGATCTGTTTTAACGCAAAAAGTTGGGGGAAGGGGCAGGAAAGTGGAAGTGTAATTACCTCAGCAAAAATGTGAAAATGTTCTGTAAGTTATGGCAAACACTAAAGATTGTAAGAAATGATATAATAATGAGTGATAATACAATGAGACTGCATTGTATTAGTGGATTAAGGTGCTATAATGCCTATACCTTGATTAATTTTTGGAAATAAGTTTGCTTAAAGATACCAAGAAATTATATACTTGGTTTAATTCTTATCGCAGGCACTAACACTGAACAAATATGGTTGAAGACAACAACTGAAGTCAGTCCTAAAGGGTGCCACCTAGTGGGCCAAATTGGGTATTAATCTTGGCTGTTGGGCTGATGTTCTAAGAATGCAAGCCTCCCATATTTGGGGCAGTCTCGTGCATCCAAATTTATTGAGATTTGGGGAGTTTATTAAAGCTGAGGCTGATTCTAAGAATAATCTCTCATATTTAAACTTGTTGCGGTGTAGTAAGGAGGCTTTCTTCCAACATATTTTATCGCAGGTGTCCAAAGCATGGTCAGCAAGTCCTAAGTGGCTGTAATGGTGGAAACGTATATAATCCTTATGTTCAGATATCCTGATATTAGCTGTCCTACCTGTTTGGCCGTAGTAAGACAGTTTGCAACTACAAGGGACCTGATAAACTCCAGGTAGCCATAGAGGAAGTGGCTGATCCTTGGGAGAGCAGATAAGAGATGCCAATTTTTTATATGGTTTGTAACAAGTTGTCGAGTCATATTTTTTTAGGATTTTAGTTAACTTTTCAGAAGTACTCCGAATATAAGGAATAGTGATAGATTTAGAGTAGTCCCTGTTATGGAAGGGGGGGGGGTTAACTGGTTTTAATATTTTTTGGATTTTATGGTGGTTGTATCCATTGGCTACAAAGGTGTTAAGAATATGATTAAGTTCAGTAGTAAGGGCATTGTTATCTGAACTGATTATTTTTGCCCTGTTATATAGGGTTTTTATAATCCCATATTGTTGGGGGGGTGATTGCTGGTGAATGTATCTACCTGTACGTGTAGGTTTTCTGTAAACTGAGAAAGTCAGGATCCATCAGGCTGGCGTGTAATCAGAATATCTAGGAAAGGGAGATTGTTATTGTTTTCTAAGGTAAACTGGATCCTGGGGTGTTGATTGTTTAGGTGTGATAGGAAGTTTTGGAGTGTGTCTAGGCCATGTGAACACATGATGCATTTGCTGGTCAGAAGGTCCTGTCAGTTCTCTATGTTCCATTACAGGCTGTATGAAGTTCCTCTCCCAGTATCTAGCTTTGACTTTTAAGTGACTTGCTGGTGGAATTTAAAATAAAATTATTCGAAAATTCCAAGCATTGATCAAATAAGCAGCATTCAGAATTAGATTTCTCTCTGTATGTTTAATAATGAATTTTAATATAAATAGTTTTTGTGAACAAAAATTACATGTTATTTTTGATTTTTTCTACAGCAAACCTTTAGTTTCTTTAGAGACTATGAAAACCCGTATGGAAGGTAGAAGAATGGTAAAGATGTCCTTTATTCGTAATCAAATGAGAGGAGGAGATATAGAAGGTGATTGGGTTACTATTGGAGTAATAATGCAAAAAATACCACCTAAAATATCAAAAACAGTAAGCTCCAGTTTATATAGAGGCCATAAATATAGTTTACTGTGTGATGTTATTATTATTTAATTATCAATATTAACTGTATTAATTGGTTTCTAATTTAATTTTATGCAAATTGATTGAAGAGGAAAATTGTTTGTATATTTTGTTTAATAGTCTTGCATCTGTTTTAATTGTTGGGACATTATGAAAGTTTAGAAAATTCTGTTTTTTGTAATAGATCAGTATTATTTCAATGATGTAAAAATTGACAATGCCTGCCCTTTGGTTGGAAAGCCTGAGGTTCGACTCTTGTCTAGGACATGAAGAACCTTTATCACTGCTTTTTCGACTAAAGGTGAGTTAGCCAAATGGCAGAGATTTTTTCTCTCAGAAATTCAGGTTTTTCATCCTGCAGACTGGTAAAATGGTCAGAACACTTACAATTTACACACAATGAAGATAAGATTACCCACCCTATCACAAACAGCAGCAGGTTTCAAAGATGCCAAGTCTTACTCACCGCATAAGTAATAGTCATCTTATGCACTCCTTTCTATTGAAGGGTAACGTAACTGGACTATCGTTCACATTTTAATTAACTTCCCTCGTTTCATCAGTGAACATAATCACATTTTATAAGATTCATCAAGTGTTATTTCCATTTAAAATTTTTACAGAACATTAATGTTTATCACAATATAGATTATGTACATATTGTATATATTTCTTTTAGTACAGCTTACACAGCATATATAAGCTTTTGACACTTGTCTTTTATGTATGTTTTTATAAATTTTTTACAATTTTTTTAATACACTTTTTAACCTGTTTATTCTGTTTTATGTATTTATTACATTGCGTACTGATGTGACACATACTGGCACAATGCTGTTGACCTTAGCTGTCACTGTGCCACTAAACGCCAAACCAGACCAAGCCACATTACTAGGCCTTTGGGCCTATAATCAGAAGATGGGATGGGAATTGCAACAGATGTGTTTTGTGGCTAAATGAGATGCTACTTGTATACTTTAAGTGTAATATTTTATTTTAATTTTCTGGGCATGTAGTAACATGGATTGATTTTTGAATTCATTTATGTTTAGGGTAAGACATTTTCCATATGGAAAATGAGTGATCTTAAAGATTGCAGCAAAGTAGTGAGCTTATTTTTATTTGGAGAGGTGCATAATCAACATTGGAAAACAGCTATTGGTGCAGTGGTTGGCATATTAAATCCATCTATTATGCCAGATAAGCAAAACTCGGTAAGATTTTCTAATATTGTTTTTATAATTGTACTGAAATTCTCATTAGTGAAATTATTTGGCTTAGTACTGAATGAATTATGGCTCTATCATAAAATAACACAAACAAGATTGGAAGTTGGAGTATTCTTAACAGTATTATCTAATCAATGTACTTCATTGGCCAGATAACTACCCTTGTGTCAAGAGGCAGTAACAGTTAGTTATTGTATCATTGCTTATATCAATTTTAATGGGGAAAAATGCTTTGTTTTCGATAGAAGTGAAATTTTAGGTCAGATGATGACCTAAAATTTCACTTCTTTATTCATTGTTCATGATTCTATGAAGGCAGCTCAGTACCTTGATATTCTGGATAATCAGGTGCTGCCTACACTGTAAAAATTTGATGCAACAAGAATAAATTTTGTATAACGAACACATCAAGTTTTTACAGTTAGGCAGAACCCAGAACACCTGTTGACTCTCAGTAGAGACAGACCACAGTAGTAGCCATTGTTATAGTGAATTGTTTGCAATGTGAATTTTATTTAAAATAGCATTATGCCTGTGGAACTAAGCAGTTTATTAGAATAATGTTTGCCATAGGGGGAGTCAGCTGTATGCTATCTACCAATAATTGTCTGGACACCGCTGTTATTGTGGAGTATGGAACATTCCAGGTTTGTTAATAACAAAAACTGGTGTATAGATAGTAGGAAGCAGTTTTTCATCGTAGCAGTTGAATATAAGTGAATATAGGCAACAGGACATGAACTCAATGACTTCGAGAGAGAGGTGTCATCATGGGCTGTCACATTGGTGGCATGTCTATACGTGGCATTGCCACTCAACTGGAACATCCAAAATCAATGGTTGGTGGTGTGATCAACAAATGGAGACGTTCTGGCATCAGTAATGCAGGAAAACACCCAGGGTGGCTACCAAAAATGACTGACAGGGACAAAAGGTTCTTAAAATGGGTGGCATTCAAAAACTGGCCACAATCAGCACAGACCGTCTGTGATGAGTTCCAGAGTGCCAGTAACCCCAAGCACTAACTGTACAAAAAGAACTCCATTTACTGGATTTCCACAGAAGTGATGTTCAGCAGCACACAAGCTGAACATCACTACAATGAACAAGGCCGCTCATCTGGCCTGGTGGAAAGAGTGTGTGAACTGGACTATTGATCAGTGGAAAACAGTACTCTGGAGTGATGAATCAAGGTTCACCTGTTTTCAGTCTGATGGCAGAGTATGGAGATAGCCTGGTGAACGCTTGTTATCACAGTGTATCGTACCCACAGTAAAGTTTGGTGGTGGAGTAATGGTGTGGGGTGAATTCAGCTGGTTTGGAGTGGGACCACTGGTCATTGTTCATGATTCTATGAAGGCAGCTCAGTACCTTGATATTCTGGATAATCAGGTGCTGCCTACACTGTAAAAATTCGATGCAACAAGAATAAATTTTGTATAACGAACACATCAAGTTTTTACAGTTAGGCAGAACCCAGAACACCTGTAAATAGTCTTTTCTCTTAACATTTTGTATTGTATGTAATGTGTACAGCCCAACGGGAATTTGGAATTAGCTATCTCTTTGAAAAAGATGTAAAACTTTCAAGGCTAAGGGAAACGCTCTACAGTCGGAACACCATTTGAAATTTTGTTTACAAGTTCAACCCTAAGTAACCTCAAGGTTGATGCAAAAAGGGGGCAGCAAAATTCAAACGGATTTCCACTGGCTGACTTAATGAGAATAGAACATGAAGACGGAGAAGAAAGGGCTTGTCGAAGGTTCCAGAACCAGGAATCATATGACAACGTAAGGGGTTCGCATAAGTGCATGGGGTTTAGAAAACTGAACCCAGGGTCTGGAAATGATGGAATATAAGATAGGACTTCCAGAGACATGGAGAGTTTTGACACATAGAAGATACGAGGAGACGATGTGATAGAAAGCCTTAGGTGAAGTCCTGACGTGTCAAGGAGGAAGCCATGCTGCGAGCCGTCATTTAGTCCAGAAACGTAGATGACCAGGGGACGAAACAGCTGAAGAGCAGCCGAACTTGTCTATGCTACCGCCACAATACCGTGGATACTTTACACATTTCATGATTCAGATTTGGCTGCCACCAAGGGATCAATAGAACATGGCACAGAATCAGTGAGAGATACATTTGGAAAGGAATGAGAAATGATGTGACTGCATATGTTTCTTCATGCCACATATGTCAAGCTAGATCCACATTTGGGGGAAAGGCTCCGCTGCAACCTGTTCCTGTCAGACCCTTTCAAGCTGTGGCAATCGACAGAGTCGGACCCCTCCCCACTACACAGAAGGGGAACAAATATATACTCATAGCTATGGATATGTTCACTAGGTTTCCTGAAGCAACAGCATTGAAGGACCAGACAACAAAGAGCGTAGCAACAAAGTTCCTTAAGTTAATAATTTCTAGGTATGGGACTCCTCAAACACTTATATCAGATCAAGGAGCAAATTTCACTGCAGAGATTATGTTGCAGTTGTGTAAACTACTTAAAGTTAAGAAATTATTCATCACCCTCAAGGAAATGGGATGTGCGAGAGGCTGAACAAGATGCTCAGGCACACTCGCAAAACTGGTTGATAGTCGAGCTTCTAACTGAGACTCCTACTTATCCCACACCTTATTCGCATGCAGGACAGCTATTCATTCAGCAATTAAGGAGTCTTCTGCTGTCATATTGTACGGATTTGAACCGAGGTTCCCAAATGAATTGAGGCATGCCCATGCTGACACAGGGTTTTCGGACATTGACGAGTATTTGAATGCGCTGGTCAAGAAAAATAAGCTGGCATATGAGATCATCGCTGAATCCAGCAGGAACAGTACTCAAAAAACCAGAACATACATAAATAAACTTAAAAAATATAAAGACTTAAAGGCAGGAAATTTAGTTCTACTTGAGCAGACTGCCATCAAAAACAAAGGAGGAAAATTCGGAAAGAGAGCATCAGGACCATTATGAAATCATAGGAAAACTTTACCTCATGACCTATAAAATTCAGGATCAGAAAGATCAAAACAGAATAATAACAGTGCATTCCGATCGACTAAGGTCTTATAAAATCAGAAATGATAGCCTAGTCTGTTTGGGGGAGGAAATGGAAAGAATTATAGGAAAAAGGAAAGTCACTCCCACCCCTCCCGGTTGAAAGAGAGAGAGAAGGAGGGAGAAATAGATTGCCGTGGGAGAAATATCAGATGCCATAAAAAAAAACAGATTTTCAAAGGAGTTTGTTCGAAAATCTTGCTCTGGAGGAAGAGACCACACGTTATCGCGGATACGAGTATCCAGACCTGAATGATGAAGAATCAGAAAGATCCCATGCCATCCCGGAGGAAGGGGACAGCAATGTGATGAATGCAGGAAAAAGAAAGAATGAATAATACATGCACGTAAACACAAGAAAGATATTTAATTAACCAAATATTTCGGTCTGGAAATAGCAGAAAATTTTCAGTGGCGCTACAAGAACAGTTTTAAAAAAATACAGGGTGGAATACTAACAATAGATCATTTAAAAATAGAACAAGCTGCGTGATATTATATCACTAAGTATTAAAGGGAATATTTTTAAGCAGAGACATGATTGAAATGAAGATATTAATTAATAATAGTAAATAACATAAAATTAATATGAATTAATGAGTTATCCTGATTAGACTTTCCCAGATTTTTGATATAGATATACAGTCATTCCGATTCAGGTTAGGACGATGCAGTAAGGCTTCTACGCTTTCTATCATGGAATATCTTACTAACATAATGTCAAGGAATAAGAAAATTCAGATTGACTGTGTATTGTCGATAGTGATGTTTTCTCCTTGGTGCAGTACATTAGAATGTACAGAGGATTAGAAATTGGAAGTGATCACCATTTAGTCTTGAGCAGGATAAAATTGAATTTCATATTGAAAAGAAGAACATGAAAGAAGGATTTAATATTGTATATTTATATAAAAAAAATGGGAAAGTCTAATCAGGATAACTCATTAATTCATAACTGGTAATTAGTTTACGGAATTAACAACACACATAAAGTATATTAATTAAAGGTAACTTTAATGAATAACTTCTATATTTCGGCAACGTCACATTGCCATCTTCAGGAACATAAAGATATGGTATGTGCACTCAGGAACTAACACAAAGCAAATGAGGAAGAAAGCAAGAAACTAATATTGTTCCTAAAGTCCTAATGGTGCCCTCTTGCAGGCTAATTTGGTAGTCTTGGCAGTTGGGCTGAAGTTCTCATAATAAAAATCCCAAATTTGGGGCAGTTTCATGCACCCAAATTTGTTTAGGTTAGGAACGTTTTTTAGAGCTGCTTAAGATTCTTTGAATAATCTTTCGTATTTAAACTTGCTGCGATGAATTATTTTTGTTTTCTTCCAACGAATTTTATGGTGGGTATCTAAGGCATGGTCTGCAAGCCCAGAGCGGCTGTACTGGTGAAACCGGATGTAGTCTTGGTGTTCTGAAATCCTGATATTTGTTGTTCTGCCTGTTTGGCCAAAGTAGGACAATTTGCAGCTGCAAGGGACCTGGTATACACCAGGTAGGTCTAGGGGAAGTGGTTGGTCTTTGGTAGAGCGGATAAGGGATGCCAACTTTTTATATGGTCTGTACCAGGAAGTAAGGTCATATTTTTTGGGGATATTGGTTATTTTCTCAGAGGTGCCCTGGATGTAGGGGATGGTGATAGACTTGGTGTAATCTTTATTTGGTTTAGTTCAATAGTCAGGGCCTTGTCATCTGAGCAGATTAATTTTGCCCTGTTATATAGTGTTTTTATCACCCCATATTGTTGTGGGGGGTGGGTGGGATTGCTGGTGAATGTATCTGCCAGTGTGGGTGGGTTTTCTGTAAACAGAGAAAACCAAAGATCCATCAAGCTGGCGGTTGATTAAAGTGTCTAGGAAGGGGAGGGTGTTGTTTTCCTCTTTTTCTAAGGTGAACTGGATTCTGGGGTGTTGGTTGTTTAAGTGTGCTAGGAAGGAGTGGAGTGTGTCTGAGCCATGTGGCCAAATAGCAAACACATTATCCACATAACGAAGCCAAATAGTGGGTTTTTGTGGGGCGGAGTTAAAGGCTTTCTCTTCAAATGTCTCCATAAAGAAATTGGCTAAGGGTGGGGAAAGTGGTGAACCCATGGCTGTCCCCTCTGTCTGTTTGTAGAACTTTCCTTGCCAAACGAAATAGCCTGAGTTCATTGTGAACTGAAATAGGGCTGAGATATCGGGAGGAAACTTGGCTTGGATGAGCTCAAGGGTTTCTTTGAGTGGGACATTAGTGAATAGGGAGGAGACGTCAAAACTGACCATTATGTCAGTGTGTTGGAGTGTGAGGTTTTCTATACTGGCTTTAAAGTTGGCTGAGTTTTTTATGTGTGATGGTGTGTTGCCAGTGTAGTGTGTGAGCGTTTTGGCTAAATGTTTGGCTAATTTATATGTGGGGGAATCAATGCCATCCACTATGGGACGTAATGGCACATTTTGTTTATGTATTTTTGGGAGTCCATATAATCGGGGGGTCTAGAGTTATAAGGTTTAAGTTTGTTGGTGACTTCCACAGGCCAAGAAGTGACTTTCTTAAGGAGTCCGTGGATAGTTCTAATCTGGGAGCTGGTCGGATTATATTCAATGGGGAGGTAAGTAGTACGGTCTAGTACTAAAGAATTTAGCTTATCTTTGTACTCTTTTTGATTGAGTACCACAGTGGCGCTTCCCTTATCAGCTTTGGTGATTACTATTTTTTTGTTGTTTTTCAATTCTTGTAGGGCTGTATATTCGTTTTTGGATAAGTTGGATTTTGGAGGTTTGGCTTTAGTGAGAACACCGACTACATCCAGTCTTACATTGTTGGCGATATGGTTAGGCAGGTTGCGAATTCCACGCTCTATTTGGATCATGATTTCTTCAGCAGGTATCCTTTTAGGAGCTAGGGCGAAATTGTGACCACGTGAGAGTGCGGTGAGTGCTTCAGGCTTTAAAACTGCCGATGAGAGGTTGACTACAGTGTTGAGTGGTGGCTGAGGTATGGAAGTAGAAGTCTTTGTCAGGTTTTTCGTATTTTTTCACGTGCCGAGTACGTATTTTTTTGAATTCCTTTCTTGCCAATGCGCATGAGATGTCACGAAGTATAGACCATAGATCAAGGCCGAGTGTATTCGAAAGCTCTTTCTCTAGTGCCTGTAAGGTTTTGTTTTCATCGGCAAGGTGAAAAGTTTCACCTTGCCGATGAAAACAAAACCTTACAGGCACTAGACAAAGAGCTTTCGAATACACTCGGCCTTGATCTATGGTCTATCACCTTGCCGATGAAAACAAAACCTTACAGGCACTAGAGAAAGAGCTTTCGAATACACTCGGCCTTGATCTATGGTCTATCACCTTGCCGATGAAAACAAAACATTGATTCCCCCACATATAAATTAGCCAAACATTTAGCCAAAACGCTCACACACTACACTGGCAACACACCATCACACATAAAAAACTCGGCCCACTTTAAAGCCAGTATAGAAAACCTCACACTCCAACACACTGACATAATGGTCAGTTTTGACGTCTCCTCCCTATTCACTAATGTCCCACTCAAAGAAACCCTTGAGCTCATCCAAGCCAAGTTTCCTCCCGATATCTCAGCCCTATTTCAGTTCACAATGAACTCAGGCTATTTCGTTTGGCAAGGAAAGTTCTACAAACAGACAGAGGGGACAGCCATGGGTTCACCACTTTCCCCACCCTTAGCCAATTTCTTTATGGAGACATTTGAAGAGAAAGCCTTTAACTCCGCCCCACAAAAACCCACTATTTGGCTTCGTTATGTGGATAATGTGTTTGCTATTTGGCCACATGGCTCAGACACACTCCACTCCTTCCTAGCACACTTAAACAACCAACACCCCAGAATCCAGTTCACCTTAGAAAAAGAGGAAAACAACACCCTCCCCTTCCTAGACACTTTAATCAACCGCCAGCTTGATGGATCTTTGGTTTTCTCTGTTTACAGAAAACCCACCCACACTGGCAGATACATTCACCAGCAATCCCCCCCCCCCACACAACAATATGGGGTGATAAAAACACTATATAACAGGGCAAAATTAATCTGCTCAGATGACAAGGCCCTGACTATTGAACTAAACCACATCCTCAACACTTTCTTAGCCAATGGCTATAACCCCCAAAAAATACTAAAACCTGTAAACCACAACCTCCCTCCCCCCCTCCACAATAAAGATTACACCAAGCCTATCACCATCCCCTACATCCAGGGCACCTCTGAGAAAATAACCAATATCCCCATAAAATATGACCTTACTTCCTGGCACAGACCATATAAAAAGTTGGCATCCCTTATCCGCTCTACCAAAGACCAACCACTTCCCCTAGACCTACCTGGTGTATACCAGGTCCCTTGCAGCTGCAAATTGTCCTACTTTGGCCAAACAGGCAGAACAACAAATATCAGGATTTCAGAACACCAAGACTACATCCGGTTTCACCAGTACAGCCGCTCTGGGCTTGCAGACCATGCCTTAGATACCCACCATAAAATTCGTTGGAAGAAAACAAAAATAATTCATCGCAGCAAGTTTAAATACGAAAGATTATTCAAAGAATCTTCAGCAGCTCTAAAAAACGTTCCTAACCTAAACAAATTTGGGTGCATGAAACTGCCCCAAATTTGGGATTTTTATTATGAGAACTTCAGCCCAACTGCCAAGACTACCAAATTAGCCTGCAAGAGGGCACCAGTAGGACTTTAGGAACAATATTAGTTTCTTGCTTTCTTCCTCATTTGCTTTGTGTTAGTTCCTGAGTGCACATACCATATCTTTATGTTCCTGAAGATGGCAATGTGACGTTGCCGAAATATAGAAGTTATTCATTAAAGTTACCTTTAATTAATATACTTTATATGCGTTGTTAATTCCGTAAACAAATTACCAGTTATGTCTAACCAACGTATAAGTCTTGCTACTAGAATCATTAATTCATATTAATTTTATGTTATTTAATATTATTAATTAATATCTTTATTTCAGTCATGTCTCTGCTTAAAAATATTCCCTTTAATACTTAGTGATATAACATCACGTGGCTTGTTCTATTTTTAAATGAGCTATTGTTAGTATTCCACCTTGTATTTTTTTAAAACTGTTCTTGTAGTGCCACTAAAGATGGTTTGTTATTTCCAGACCAAAATATTTGGTTAATTAAATATCTTTCTTGTGTTTACGTGCATCATATATTATTCAGTCTTTATGTCACAAGTATCCTTAAAACATCAAGGAGAAATAAAATTCCATCAAACCAGATATTTCTTAAGATCTAGAAGAGTTAGAAAAGACTAACTACTACAACCCCCCCCCGAGAAACTTCGATCCACGACCTAGAAACATGATGAAAAAAAAAATTTGTCATCCGCATTTCAGTGTATGAAAATTTTTTCTAGGAAGGGTGGGCCATTGTAAAAATTCTATGCAACAAGAACATAAATTTTGTATAATGAATGCATCAAGTTTTTACAGTTAGGCACGACCCAGAACACCTGCAAATAGTCTTTTCTCTTAACATTTTGTATTGTATGCAAAGTGTACAGCCCAACGGGAATTAGCTATCTCTTTGAAAAAGATGTAAAACTTTCAAGGCTAAGGGAAACGCTCTACAGTCGGAATGCCGTTTGAAATTTTGTTTACAAGTTCAACCCTAAGTGACCTCAAGGTCGATGCAAAAAGGGGGCGGCAAAATTCAAACAGATGTTCTGCTGGCTGACTTAATGAGATTAGAAAATGAAGATGGAGAAGAAAGGGCTTGTCGAAGGTTCCATAACCAGGAATCATATGACAACGTAAGGGATTCGAGTAAGTGCACGGGGTTTAGAAAACTGAACCCAGGGTCTTGGAACTGATGGAATATAAGATGGGACTTCCAGAGACATGGAGAGTTTTGGCAAGGAGACATAACGAGCATATGAGGAGACGATGTGATAGAAAGCCTTAGAGTGAAGTCCTGACGTGTCAAGGAGGAAGCCATGCCGCAAGCCGTCATTTAGCTTAGAAGCGTAGATGACCAAGGGACGAAGCAGCTGAGGAGCAACCGAATTAGTCTATGAGCCGTTCTGCTTATCTAAGTCCATGAAGGCCCTGACAATTCGCGACCCTTCACCAGTGTATGAACACACCGGTGAATCGTCACCCACATCCTCCGAGCCAACCTGATGAATGGCCGGTATCCCAAGGACCTGAAGGAGGAGAGATCCAAAACCTGAGACGAAGAAAAAGAAACATAGGAAGTTGCAGCAATGGAATTCGAGAGTGCAACCCAACAGAAGACAGCCCGTGTGAGTTAAAATATTGTTTTATTTAGACTGTGTGACGCTATAAGAATAGGTTGTAGAACTGGAAAAATGCATGTAAGAGGGACATTAATAGCCAGAATAACTTTTAGAGACTTGTTCTGTCTGGATTTTGATGATTGCATCTAAGAATAAGAATAGCTTTGATGATTGCATCTAAGAATGAGTATAGCTAATTCCTAAGAAATATTTTGGGTTATGATTTTTATCTAACACCTGTATATAATCTTGTATGATTTTTCTTAACCAAGTTTACAATATGTTATATTAATCGTAACATGTCCTTAACAAGTTGTTTGTTAATGATAATTCTTTAAGCTAGATAGATAACATGATGTGTGCCTTGTATTAATTGAAGAGAGAGATATATGGAGGTATTGAGAAATTTATTGATGATAATTCTTTAAGCTAGATAGATAACATGATGTGTGCCTTGTATTAATTGAAGTAGAGATATATGCAAGTTTGTTTTTAGAGTTTATTTTGAGAATTACAGAGGATCACTCTCTGTCTTATAGTGTAAAATATATGCCTGTTTGTTGACTATTAAATCCTATGTTGCATTTTAAACAAAGATTTTGCCTGATCTTATTTTTAATTGCAATGCATTGATCTTAAATAAAAATCGAACCTAAGCGGGAATCATTGATATAAATACTAAGTGAGAAAAGGGCCAGGACTGCAAAGCAAATTGATAACTTGGGGATAATAAAGAAATTTTGTTGTGAAAGATTTAATAACCTACTGGAAGTACTATATTTCTTGCAATATATCGAGGCATGGATGGCGCAGTCATAAAATCTAAATAAATATTTCCATTGCTCTTGGGTAGAAGGAGTATAGAATACAGAAGTTAGGAATCTAGAGTATTAAAAGGGGAACGTATAAAATTAAATGCCGAGAATATTACACTGCTGCAGCATCCCCTGGATATATAACCGAGGAAAGAAAACCCGACACGTTTATTTCATCGTAGCAGTTGAATATAGGTGAATATAGGCAACATGACATGAACTCCATGACTTCGAGAGAGAGGTCATCATGGGCTGTCACATTGGTGGCATGTCCATACATGACATTGCCACTTAACTGGAGCATCCAAAATCAATGGTTGGTGGTGTGATCAACAAATCTCCATTTATTGATCACACCACCTGGGTGTTTTCTGGCATCAGTAATGCAAGAAAACACCCAGGGTGGCCACCAAAAATGACTGACAGGGACAGGAGGGTTTTAAAATGGGTGGCATGTAAAAACTGGTTACAATCAGCACAGATCATCCGTGATAAGTTCCAGAGTGCCAGTAACACCAAGCACTAACTGTACAAAAAGAACTCCATTTACTGGATTTCCACAGAAGTGATGTTCAGCAGCACACAAGCTGAACATCACTACAATGAACAAGGCTGCTCATCTGGCCTGGTGGAAAGAGTGTGTGAACTGGACTATTGATCAGTGGAAAACAGTACTCTGGAGTGATGAATCAAGGTTCACCTGTTTTCAGTCTGATGGCAGAGTATGGAGATAGCCTGGTGAACGCTTGTTATCACAGTGTATCGTACCCACAGTAAAGTTTGGTGGTGGAGTAATGGTGTGGGGTGAATTCAGCTGGTTTGGAGTGGGACCACTGGTCATTGTTCATGATTCTATGAAGGCAGCTCAGTACCTTGATATTCTGGATAATCAGGTGCTGCCTACACTGTAAAAATTCGATGCAACAAGAATAAATTTTGTATAACGAACACATCAAGTTTTTACAGTTAGGCAGAACCCAGAACACCTGTAAATAGTCTTTTCTCTTAACATTTTGTATTGTATGTAATGTGTACAGCCCAACGGGAATTTGGAATTAGCTATCTCTTTGAAAAAGATGTTCTGGATAATCAGGTGCTGCCTATACTGTGGAGTTTTTATGTGAGCTGACCTGTGTTACTATCAAGACGACAATGCCCCATGCCACAAAGCTGCAGCTGTTATGGAATGGTATGAAGAGATGGGTGTTAAACGACTGCCCTGGCCTCTAGATGGAGGAATGGAGGCAAATGCCACCTGATGTCTGTTGCACATTGGTGAAAAGCCTCCCTCAAAGAGTGCAGCAAGTGATCAAAGCCAAAAGCGGACATACCTGATATTAGATTTTGTCTGCTGGTATCAATAGTAAATTGCTAAAGTGTCCAGACAATTATTGATATATAGTGTATTATCTTTTTACCCATATATGCTAATGGATATTTTAAAGAAACTGTGTTAGATTTATTTTATTTAATAAGAACAGATGCTGCATATGTTACTGATATACTCTTCTAAATATCTTTATTATAGAATGCTTATGAAATTAGCTTGTCTGTAGATGTTCCAGGGAAACTGATGATGATGGGTTCATCAAAAGACTTTGGTCATTGCAAGGGGCGTAGAAAAGATAGTCAACCCTGTATGGCTGTTGTCAATGTGTAAGTCATAAGTTAAAAAATAAACGAAATCACATTTCATTTTGGCATTATTTAAAATATATAGCATGCAGTTTAGCTGTAATTATTTCACGATGGAATAAATGATTGAATTAATGCAATAACTGTCCAAATATGAACTTTTTCATTTCAATCCAAGAACATTATCCCTTATTGCTCTGTGGAGCTGTTCTAAAGACACAGAAAATTGAAGTATTGTTTGGCTAATTTCATTCTTAGTGAGTTAAAATTTATCCTTTTTGTTCATTTTATCCAGTTCTAACTGATTTTATTTCCAAGAAGTTAACTTGGTGGGGGATACTTAGATATTGATTATCTCTCACGTTCTTCATGAATTAAAATACATGAAATTTCAGTAGGGATGCTTAAGGGTCAAAGCTGTATAACTGAAAGGAGACCTCCACATAGCCTTTAAAGGAATGCAGAGAACCGACCAGGGCTTCTGACCTGATGTCCAATCCTCACCTTCTCGTGGTGCACCCTGTTGGGTATCTACCTGAATACTGAGCAAACGAGGATGGGCTATCAATTTAGGATTTATCCGACCAAATTGTATTCTTATTGGCTTAAACCAATATAGAAAATTATGGTACAACATGACAAAATTTCATCCCGGCTTGGACATCGCCCAGTTAAACAAGCTCCCCGTCGTTTTCGTCAGGGAACCAGGGCAAACAGCGAAAAGTCAACTACTGGAACAAATCTGAAAGCACACCCCAACTCAACATTACCTCTGGTGATGTTGAGTACTTATGGTGATAGTTACGGTGGGCATAAGAAGCCTGAATGGCAAAGAAATGGAGTTAGCTGAGGAATTAGATAAGTTCCATATCGATATAATAGGGGTGACTGAAACAAAAAAGACAAAAACTGGTGAGATCTTTCTGAACAATAAATACAAAATGCTATATTCAGGAAATGACAATCAAGGAAAAGAAGGAGTAGCCATAGTATTGAACACTAAATACGAGGCTAATCTTGAATGGCAGGCAGTCTCAAGTAGAGTGATGTGGGCAAATATTAGAATGGGGAAATGGACAATGAGACTTATTTGTGCCTATGGTCTCACAGAAGGTTCTACTAAGGTAGAAGTGGAGGAATTTTTTGATGGTTTAGAAAAAGCAACTGACACAATGAAAAAGGAAAAGTTGGTCCTTGTTGGGGATATAAATAGCAGAGTAGGAAATGATTGTCAGACATACAAAAATATTTTGGGAAAATTTGGAGAAAAGAGCAAAGCCAATAATAATGGCAAATACTATTTGGATTTCTGCTCAGGACATGGACTGGTTATTACTAACACCATATTCCAACATAATGTGCACAAATTCACATGGAGAGAAGAGGCAAATAATAAGAAAACTCTCATTGACTATGTTATTGTTGATAGTGATGTTTTCTCCCTGGTGCAGGACACCAGAGTGTACAGAGGATTTGAAATTGGAAGCAATCACTATTTAGTCTTGAGCAGGATAAAATTGAATTTCATACTGAAAAGAATAACATGTAAGAAAGTTTTAAAGCAAATAAATGTTAAGCAGCTCTCGGATGTGAACTGTAGACTAAAATACACAAACATGATTGAAGAAAAAATGAAAGAGTTTGAGAACAGAAACCAAACCTTGGAGATTCAGTGGCAAGCCTTGAAGAAAACCCTCATTGATTCAGCCAGAGAGGCATGTGGTGAGGTTGTCTGCAAGGATAGAAAAATAAGAACTCCATGGTGGACACAGGAAGTTAAAGAGGCAGTGAAGGAAAAGAAGAAAGCAGATCAAAAGTTCCTGGCAAATAAGTCAGCTTGTTCTCTTAGAGAACACAGAGACAAATGTAAGAAAGCGAAACACTGTGTAAAACTAGCTAAACATAAGTCATGGGAGAACTTTGGCAAGAACATAGAAAATTAATATCAAGAAGGTGATAAGATATTCTGGAGGTTGTTGAAGAAGCTTAGAAATGGAGGAAAGAGTGCTGTAAAAGTAGTGAGATGATAAAGGTTACATGAAAATAGGAGAAAAAGATATCCTTGAAGTATGGAGTAATTACTTCGAAAAATTGCTAAATGAAACAACAAGCAGTGATAGCACAGTGGTAAAAAACAACACTCAACAGGCATACAGTTAGGAATACATATCCATACTTGAAGTAGAAAAAGCCATCAAAGGCTTGAAATGTGGAAAGGCAGCAGGAGTAGATGATATTCGACCAGAAATGCTGAAATATGGTGTTATAAAAGTCTTACAGTGGCTGCACTACATAGTTCAGAAAGCCTGGACAGAGAGACGAATTCCTGATGATTGGAGTAGAGCTCTAATAGTACCCATATATAAAAAGGGAAATAAAACTGAATATGAGAATTACAGAGGTCTCTCCCTACTGAGTGTTCCTGTCAAGATCTATGCAAGCATACTTGAGAAACAGTTGAGAAGAATTGTGGAAGAAAAGCATGGTGAAGAACAAGCTGGATTCAGGCCAAATAGAGACTGTCAGGATCAGATCTTCACTTTACGACAAATAGTTTAGAAAGCATAAGAATATTACAAAGATCTGTATTTAAGTTTTGGCGATCTGGAAAAGGTATATGACAAGGTGCCAAAGAGAGAGAGAGAGAAGCTATTCAATATGCTACAGTTATAAGGTGTCAATGGAGCATTATATCAAACAGTACTTAGTCTATATTTGAGTTGTAAGTCAGCAGTTAGAATTGAAGGAAGTACAGGAAGATGGTTTAATGTTAAATCTGGTGTGAGACAAGGATGTAAATTATTCCCTCTGTTATTCATTATCTATATCGATCACATTATGAAGGAAAGTGGTATTAAACATGATATCAGAATTGGAGATGTTAATGTCAGCTCTTTGCTTTATGCGGATGATGTTATACTTCTAAATAAATCCACTACGTCTGCGCGGTTAGCCTGGTGGCTATGTGCTTCGCAACCATATGCCTCGGGAAGGAGTGTCCTAGGTTCGATTCCTGTCAGTGACGTGAGGAGCTGAAGGATCTTCCTCAGTCATAGCCAAGTTAGCCAGTCTTGGGTGTGGACAGCAGGGTTTTTTCCCCAGTTTATTCTGGGGTTTTTCATCCCACAAAGCAGGCAAACTGGCCTTGAGAACTCAACACTACAGGCCATAGGATACACTGGGGCATAAGGCTGACCACCTTATCCTGTAAACGGAGTGAGGTCCGATGATCAATGGACCCTCGACACCGCAAGGTAAAAGAGGGTATAAGGAAGATGAGATGAGATGAGATAGTGCTACAAGTTTGCAAGAGTCCATGACTAAATTGAATAACTGTTGTAATAGATATGGTATGAAGATCAGCATTAAAAAGACAAAGACAATGAAAATAGGTAGAATTGTTGAAAATGTCAATTGTGTTGTGAACGGGGAACCTGTGGAACAAGTAAAACATTTCAGCTACTTAGGCACGATTTTTACTGAAGATGGTAAATTAAATATGGAAATAGACAACAGAATCAACAAAGCTGGTATGGTAGGAAGTCGATTGAATAAATTCATGTGGAATAAGAGAGAAATTAGTCGGAACACTAAATTAGCTGTATACAAGAAAGTGTTCAAACCAGGTTTAACTTATAGATCCCTGATCTATAAGTTAAAGCTGGGTCAGAAGCAAAACACTTGACCAAAGACTAGAGACTGCAGATATGAGAAGAGTCCTGAGAAAGAATAGAGGCGTGAACAGATGGCATCAATGGCAATATCATATTAAAAACGAGGATATTAGGAAAGAACTTGACATTGTCGGCATCCAGGAATGCATTAACAGCTAATCTCAGGTGGTATGATCACTTAAACAGAATGGGCGAGGAAAGATTAGCAAAACAAGTGTTCTCTGTCAGGTTGGCAGGAAAACGACCCAGAGGAAGACCGAGATATAGGTGGTTTGATACGGTACAATGTGCCTTAGACGATAGAAATATAAGATCTGATATGATAATATTGGAGTCTTGACAAGTAACAGACTGATTTGGAGGAAAATTGTAGATAGGAAGTTAATAATGATGTAAATTTTTCATGTAGTACTATCATATCCTGTACACCCCTTGTAGGTACATGTCAGGAATTTGATGATGATATTGATGATGAAATTTCAGTATAAATGATTCTCATCATTGTAGCCCTTTATTTTATAGACAATAATATTATATCTTTAACTGAATTGAATAACTGCTGTAATAGATACGGTAAGCAAATCAGCAAGAAAAGGACAAAGACTATGAAAATAGGCATTAACATTGAAAACATCAGCTGCATATAAATGAGAAACCCATAGTACAAGTGAAACACTTTAGCTGTTTAGGACACTTTTGGTGAAGATGAGAAATTAAATATGGAAATAGACAACAGAATAAGCAAAAGCTGGTATTGTAGGGATTCAACTGAATAAATCTATACAGAATAAAAGAGAAACTTCTGAAAATATACAGAGTTTTAGTATACATGACAGTGTTCAGTTTCATTCACCAGATCTGTCAGTTGTATTAGAAATAAGTTGATCAAATTAATGTGGTGAATAGATGGCATCAATCGCAGAATAATATTAGAAAGGAACTTGACATTGTATTGTGAGTTCAGCACTTCACCAGTGTGTCATAGTTCACTGTACTGAAATCTGGCTGATATTCCATATGAACAAAACACAATGGTATATTTTCCTGGATAAGGAAAGTGAGGTAGATCAAGTGAAATTATTAAAATTTCAACACCCTAAAACCCATTGTTCAGGATGGGGCACCTTCCTTTTTCTTAATTTCACCGAATTGCTCAAGAAAGAAAAAAAAAAAAAATCTCAGTTCTTAATTGTTGCTGACTAAAGGCATAAGCAACACATTATACAAAGACCTAGCAGTCACGCAATAGGAGCATGTAAGATATATCACGTCATCATCATAATGCTAATTACGGGTATAGACCATATTGGCCTGTTCTGGTCTCATTACCCATCCAGTATTCTTTTTTGAGGTCTACCTGGCCTTCTCTTTCCAATTGGCTTATATTTTAGTATTTGTTTAGGATATGGGTGTTGGCCATTTGGTTTACATGTTCTATCCTTTTTTTGTTTGTATTGTTTAGTTTTTCTTCTATTGATTTTGTTTTTGGTTCTTTTAAAATACCACATGTAGTTGATAAATGCTGTTGAAAGTTATTTTTTATTGAATTTTATGAGATTATTCTTTATGGTTACTTTCTGTACAAAAAGAGTAACACAGCCCTTTTATCTTATAACAAAATGCTAACTAAACACATGTGAGCAAATGTGTTAAACAATTTACACAATATTTCCAATATACAAGAAAATACAAGGAGGAATGCAATCAGAGCATTTCAGTATACTGGAGCTGAAAATGCATTTAAGTAGATGATATTTAACAAGAAATGTTCAGATATGGAGATATAAAAATTTTACAGTGCTGAATGAATGTCTGATAGGTTATATAATTTAGAATGGTATATCAAATTCTGAATTATTGGAATAGAGTGCTTATAGTACTCATCTGTAAAAATTTAAATAAAACTGATTGTGAGAATTATAGAGTAATTTCTCTGGTAAGTGTTCCATTTAAGATTTATACAAACTTATGGTAAAATGTCACTATAGTAAATGCCTAAGGACAATATCAACAGTTTGTTATGGTGGATAGTTTGCTAGTGAATTTTTGTTAGTATAGTATTATCTTTGGGACTGTGATTAGGATGTTTCAGTAATTTGTTATAGTTAGAATAGACTGTACTTGAAAAGAGATGAAAAATTTTGGAAGCAAAACTTTACAAAGAACCAGCTGGGTTCAGACCAAAGGGGGGACTTTGTCAGGACCAATTTTTACTTGAAGAAAAATAGTCAAGAAAAGTTTTGAGGAGCAAAGCTCCTCAAAACTCAGTTATATGGTATAAGTTGAATATTATAAGGAACAGTATTATAGCCTATACTTGTATGTCAGTCAGTCGTACACCTTATCTGCTGACTTAAAACTTGACTTATAAGTTGTAAATCTGCAGTTATAATCGAAAGATGTACAAAAGATGGTCAGATGTAAAATCAGGTGGAAGACAAGGAATCATTGTTTCATTATCTGAATGAATCTCATTTTGAAGGAAAATGACATGAAACTTGATACCAAAATCAAGTATTTTACATTTTATGCAGATAGGTTATATTTGTGAATAAAACCACTACATATTTTCAAAGAATCTTTAGCTAAATTGAATAAAACTATTGTAACAAATTTGCACTGTAATAGTCAGCATTAAAAGGACAAAAACTTTGAAAATAGGTAAGAATATCGAAACATTATTTGCATTCTCATTGGAAAGACTGCAGAACAAGTAAAACATTTGAGCTTGTAGGTACAATTTTTAGTGACAATGGCAAATTAAATGTGGAAATAAGATCACAAAATACATAAAGCAATTGTGCTGAGTAGCTATTAGAATAAATTTATATGGAATAAGAAAGAAATTAGCCAGAACAGTCAAGTAGCAGTAGAGAAGACAATCTTGACCAGTTTTAATTTGTGGATCTGAGAGTTGGGTGAGAAATAAAACAGTTCTTTATAGGTTATATTTGTGAATATATGAGACTAGAGACTGGATTGTAAAAATAAATGAGGAGCAAGTTCTCTCTTAAAATAAAGAGTGGTCTAAAGAAAATTGGGGGAGTTGAGCAGATTTGTATTGTTGGCAAAATCATATTAAAAAAAGAGGATATTGCAAAGGAAATCCACATCATTAGCATTTAAGAATGTGTAAGCAAAGCTAATCTGTAGTTCACTTGAATTCAATTCAAGTGAACTACCTTAATTCAGTTCACTTGAACTGAATATATCAAGAAATGATGATAATGATGTCATTGTGTTGCAGATATAGTGAAAAGTAGGAATAGATTGTCAAAGTGGGTTTTTGTTCATTTCTTTTAAAAAAAAAACATACAGATAAAGTACTATGATGAGATCTCTGGAAAATGTCATGGAAGGAAGTAAGACCTAGTTTTGTTGTTGATGCAATTGGAGCAAGAAAATAAGTTAGAATTTTTGTTTCATTGTAAAATGTTGTTAGGATGAATTTTTTACAGATCACAATAGCATGCAAATTTACTTAATTCTCTAAAATTTAATTTGGCAGTATAGTCACAATTTCTTAACATTTTTCTTAATTTTTATTTAAGTAATTTATTGGTACCTGATTAATATATAATATAGTCTCTGATAGATTGATTTTAGTTATAAATCAAACAACATGTCAAGGCATTGCACACGAAGTTGTAAATATATGTTCCTTATTGAATTTAAATTCTTACTATTAAGAGTGGACAAGTTCTCTTGCTGTCCTCTATACACATTTTTCTTTTACCATCTGGTTCAGTGATGATGAACACTTTCTCCCTGAAAAAAAAACTTGTCCACTCTTAACAGTATGAATTTTTTTTTGGTATCCGTTTTGGTTCAGTGTTATATAAAAATTGAATAAAGGAGTACAAAGCCTCTTTAACTGCTTCTGTTTTTATTTATTTGAATAGTTCCCAGTGTGAATATTGTCCCTATCATGTGAAAAGTGAATATAAAAAACTGAGCTCAAAGAGAATAGAACTTCATGCATCGTAAGTGTTTTATATGCTTATTAGAATAGATCAGAATTTTTGATGCATGTTTTTTCCCCAAATTTTGATTTAAAAAATTAAGAAATGTTTGAATATGAAAGAAGATAATAGAAGTGCTGGCCTAGTTGGTCGAGTGCTTAGCACATCCACTCGCCAGCTAAAAGGCTGCAGGTTCGAATCCCGCCATGGGTATTGATATTTGTGATTGTCTGTGAAAATACTAGTGGTGGTGGTGGTCAGTAGATGGCATTGGTATAGATGATGATGGTAGTTGCGGTTCATTGTAATTTGTGGATTGAGTTGTAGAGTAGGTGCCCTCTCTTGATGACTCTTTGGACTCCCTGGAGGCATCACATAATAATAATAATGAAAAGTGTATATGGAACCTAGGGGACATAGTAGATCCCATTTAACACAGATGTCCCTTATTAAAAAAAAGGCTTCCAAACTTCCCAGTTGTAGACATCAACAACTCAGGACAGGATATCTTAGCAATACAGACTAGGCTAGCCAATCCCAAGTAAAATGGGATAATGGCAAGGACAAAGAAGAAGTTTGATATATGAAAGAACTGTTTATGTTGAGACAAAATTTGGAGAGGCAGTTTAAAATTGTCAGGTTCTTTCTGATTTGTTTCTATTGTCTTATCATCATCACAGGATTTCCTTTGAGTCAAGAGATTAATTGTGAAAGATTTACTTTACATCACATCATTCATGGTCTTTGTCTGCATGGTTAGCCTACTGGCTTTGCGCTTCGCAACCATATGCCTGGGGAAGGAATGTCCTGGTTCAATTCCCGTCGCCGACATGAGGAGCTTAAGGATCTTCCTCAGCCATAGCCAAGTTAGCCGGTCTTGGACAGCAGGTTTTTTCCCCCCAGTTTATCTGGGAGTTTTCATCCCGCAATCAGGCAAACCAGCCCTGTGAACACACACGGATCTGCAGCCATAAATACTTAACCCTCCATGAGGGGGCTCAACTCGCTCCAATAAGAACGGGGGAGAAAAGGGAGGAAACTCCATATGAATAAATAAATTCATGGTCTTTACACTCACCACCCTTTTTCTCATGGGAGCATGGAGTGCATTGCTTGAGGCCACTATACTCCATGTTCCTGCAAGAAAAAAAAAGGATCAATTGCTTTCTTTTGTTTTACCTTTAAAATTTTGTTTCAAAATGTCCCCAGTGTCTACTTTTTAATATAAATCCCACACGCAAAATTTGTAGCATTGTAAGTACCATGTGGGGAGAAAGTGTAAAGGAGGGATTAGAAGTGTGTTTCTTGAATAGCTGAAGGGTGTTGTCTTTGGATCAGATTTAGTGAGGGAAGTTGTTTAAATGAACAGCAGTTGTTCTTAGAAGAAGGGGGAGGGATAATTGGTAGCCAGTTCAGACATTGTCCATGAAAATACCTATTGAAGAAGTATAATGCAGAAACATAACATCTGTGAGAAAGTGACTGGATAAAATCCTGAGCGAAGTCATCCATTAAGTGGATTGCTCTCTTCTGAATAGTATCAAGTATTCTTGGTGGAAGCTTTTGGTACACCATCACAATTGTATGAGCTATGTATCAAGCTGAGCTGATTTAGAATTTGTACAATGTCTGTAGATGGTCTTGAGTTGAAAAGAAACATAACATCTCTGAGAAAGTGACTGGATAAAATCCTGAGTGAAGTCATCCATTAAGTGGATTGCTCTCTTCTGAATAGGATCAAGTATTCTTGTTGGAAGCTTTTGGTACACCATCACAATTGTATGAGCTACGTATCAAGCTGAGCTGATTTAGAAGTTGTACAATGTCTGTAGGTGGTCTTGAGTTCAAAAGAATGCCTAGTCTTCTGGAGGCTAAGAAGCTATGGTTGAGATGTATTTGTGCCAGGAAAGGCAAAGAAGTGCAAGTCAGCCCAACCTGAGATCTGGATATTCATATAAGGAGAAATGCCTCTTGCAACTGCCTTGTATCTCTAGATCATGGTGTTAGTTTCAATGTAATATTTGACACTGTTTAGTAGAGTGGAGGTAAGTTCTTATCTATAGATCTGTGAACACACATATCTATAGACATAAAATACTCACCTTAGGGATACAGCAGAGGAGTGGCAAGCCAGTTGCATTAAATTCTCTAAAATCCTAATTAGATGACCCAACCTGTCTTGGACAGACAAGAAATGGATGGAGAATGACTAGGGTTTCTGAGCTTCTTTTCAATACTATAATGAAAATGAAGATTTTTAGGAGGAAATTGTGGAGGAAACTGCAGCAAAATATCAGAAGACAATAGAAGAACAAGAAAGCAATGAAGATGATACTCCTAAGCTTGGACAAGTGGCTACCCAGTACGTTGCAAAATTTATTATTGGATTATGACACTTCATGCAGGAAAGCAATGAAGGCAGTGTTATATCTGCAATAGGTGACTGTGCTGATTTTGTTTAATTGTTATCAATCAAATTGTATGAATTGATCAAGTGACAGACTATGCTCGATCAATTTCTACAATGTCATTAACTGCTAAGAACTGCATGCATGTTTAATATGTATATAAATGAAAATATTTTTACAGCAAGTATTTTACTTTAATTAAAGCCAATTGTTTAAGTTTATAAGTCAATAATTTTGCTACACAATAAATGAAAAACCTGTCTAACTTATATTTGTCATCATCTTCCTTATACCCTCTTTTACCTTGCGGTGTCGAGGGTCCATTGATCATCGGACCTCACTCCGTTTACAGGATAAGGTGGTCAGCCTTATGCGCCGGTGTATCCTATGGCCTGTAGTGTTGAGTTCTCAAGGCCAGTTTGCCTGCTTTGCAGGATGAAAAACCCCAGAATAAACTGGGGAAAAAACCCTGCTGTCCACGCCCAAGACTGGCTAACTTGGCTATGGCTGAGGAAGATCCTTCAGCTCCTCACGTCACCGACGGGAATCGAACCTAGGACACTCCTTCCCCAGGCATATGGTTGCGAAGCGCATAGCCACTAGGCTAACCGTGCGGATTGTACTTATATTTTGACTTACGTTTTTACCTTTTAAATTCTTAACGGGCAACTTGGTTTAACTGGCAGCCTCGTAATTGGGCCAAATTATGCGGTTCCCAATGTGGTTCAGTTAACTAGAATCCACTGTATATATATATATATATATATATATATGTGTGTGTGTGTTAAAGATACCAAGAATCCCCCCCGCCCTCCCTTACAAAAATATTCTCATCTGATATGCTTTAATATGTTTATAGTGTCTGACTTATTTCTGTAGGTATTCAGGAATGGAGCCAAAGTGCCTTAAAAATAAAGTGCTAAATGGTCAATCAGTGATGTATGGAGGAAAGCTTTTTACTCCAATTGCTGAAAGGTAAAACTTTAGAATATTTAACTCCAAAAATAAAATAACTCCTTCATGTTATATTCTAGAATAATATAGTTACAGATGTTTCTAAGAAGTCTCAAGCTGTTAATAAAAATATGCATTGTATAATTTTGCATTTTTAAAAATTTGTCGTCATTTTTCTCGTGTGCTAAATGTTAATGATATTCTATAATGATTAAGATTTTGTGACTAGTTTCTTTTTATTATTATTTGTATTATAATTATTATTTAATTGTAACTCCCTTACACAAAAAAATTGTAAACCTATTGTATGTTAATACCAGTGGGCTAAGAATATTATTTTTCCTATTTTTTTGTATTTTTATTTATTATTTACTTGGTCCAGAAACTGTGCTCTAGAGACCAAACATAGAACTTTTTCAAGCCACTTCAGGGCTCCAATACACATCCCACAGAAGGATTCATATCTATTGCCTGTTGATTGGAGAGTGGATACAATAACTGCTCAGCCAACCTGGCAGCTAATCCACATTGTTTTCAAAATTGTTTTATTTGTCAGGTCTCTGATTTGATCAGCTTTTACATTTCAGTTAATAATGCTATGCTTTTCATTTTTAATATGATTTTGCTGTTGATGCCATCTGTTTGCTGTCCTAATTTTCTTCAGAACTGTGTATCTTCAATCATGTTCTCCAATGTTTGATTACTTGTTTCATTTCTAACCTAGCTCTGATCCACATATCTTGGTTTGAACAATTCTATATACTACTAGTTTGATCTTTTGACTGATTGCTTCCTACCAGATGAGTGTTACGTATTCTGTTATTTCAAATCCAGTTAGATTTGAGACCTATGTAATTGATCTTGTTAGATTCCACCTCATACTAGATGGCTTCAAACTCACTGCCACTACTAACAGTATTTCATGTGGCAGTGAATTTGAAGCCATTTGGTGTGAGGTGGAATCTAGAGACAAATTACATAGTGAGGTGTTGTTACAGACCTGGTGGATTGGTTGCTGGTGATGAAGAAATGCATCACCAAATAGAAAAGTGAGCACGAAAAGAGTAATCATAATGGGAGACTAATTATTGAAATATTGATTGGGTAGCCGTAGAATCTCATGAGATGAATGAATATGCATTTATTGAGCTGTTGCAGGACAACTTCTCAAACAGCATGTGACAGAAGGAAATTGGGGTCAAAGAGTGTTAGATTTGATTATTGTGTCAGAGAGCATTTCAGTTAAAGATGTAACTATTCTGCCTCAGATTGGTGACAGTGATCATGCGATACTTGGGAAGTGACTAAGTTTATGAATGTTCCATTCAGAAAAGGTTACATGCTGAACTACATCATCATCATCAAATTCCTGCCATGTACTCTCAAGGGGTGTACAGGATATGACAGTACTACATGAAAAAATTACATCATTACTAACTTCCTATCTACAATTTTCCTCCAAATCAGTCTGTTACTTGTCAAGACTCCAACATTATCAGATCTTATATTTCTATCCTCTAAGGCACTTTGTACCGTATCAATCCACCTATATCTTGGTCTTCCTCTGGGTCGTTTTCCTGCCAACCCAGCAGAGAACACTTGTTTTGCTAATCTTTCCTCGCCCATTCTGTTTAAGTGACCATACCATCTGAGATTAGCTCTGCTAACGCATTCCTGGATGCTGACAATGTCAAGTTCTTTCCTAATATCCTCATTTTTAATATAATATTGCCATTGATGCCATCTGTTCACGCCTCTATTCTTTCTCAGGACTCCTCTCATATCTGCGGTCTCTAGTCTTTGGTCAAGTGTTTTACTTCTGACCCAGCTCTAAGATCCATAAGTTAAAACTGGTTTGAACACTGTCTGGTATACAGCTAATTTAGTGTTCTGACTAATTTCTCTCTTATTCCATATGAATTTATTCAATTGACCTCCCACCATACCAGCTTTGCTGATTCTGTTGTCTATTTCTATATTTAATTTACCATCTTAAGTAAAAATCGTGCCTGAGTAGCTGAAATGTTTTACTTGTTCCACAGGTTCTCCATTCACAACACAGTTGACATTTTCAATGATTCTGCCTATTTTCATTGTCTTGGTCTTTTTATTGCTGACCTTCATACTATATCTATTACAACAGCTATTCAATTTAGTCAGAGAATCTTGCAGACTTGTAGCGGATTTATTTAGAAGTATGACATTATCCGCATAAAGCAAAGAGCTGACATTAACATCTCCAATTTTGATGTCAGGTTTAATACCACTTTCCTTCATAATGTGATCCATATAGATAATGAATAACAGAGGGGATAATGTACATCCTTGTCTCACACCAGATTTAACATTAAACCATCTTCCTGTACTTCCTTCAATTCTAACTGCTGACTTACAACTCAAATAAAGACTAAGCATTGCTTGATATAATGCCCCATTCACACCATATAGCTGTAGCGTATTGAATAGCTTCTCTCTTGGCACCTTGTCATATGCCTTTTCCAAATCGACAAAACTTAAATACAGATCTTTGTTATATTCCCATGCTTTCTCGACTATTTGTCGTAAAGTGAAGATCTGATCCTGACAGCTTCTATTTGGCCTGAATCCAGCTTGTTTTTCACCAAGCTTTTCTTCCACAATTCTTCTCAACCGTTTCTCAAGTATACTTGCATAGATCTTGCCAGCTCAGTAGGGAAATACCTTTGTAATTCTCACATTCAGTTTTATTTCCCTTTTTATATATGGGTACTATGAGAGCTCTACTCCAATCATCAGGAATTCGTCCTTCTGTCCAGGCTTTCTGAACAATGCAGTGCAGCCACTGTAAGACTTTCATACCACCATACTTCATCATTTCTGGTCGAATATCATCTACTCCTGCTGCCTTTCCACATTTCAAGCCTTTGATGGCTTTTTCTACTTCAAGTATGGATATGTATTCCTAACTGCATGCCTGGTCAGTGTTTTTTATCACTGTGCTGTCATCACTGCTTGTTTCATTTAGCAGTTTTTCAAAGTATTTACTCCATACTGCAAGGATATCTTTTTCTCCCGTTTTCATGTCACCTTTATCATCTCTAACTCCTTTTACAGCACTCTTTCCTCCATTCCTAAGCTTCTTCAACAACCTCCAGAATATTTTCCCACCTTCTTGATATTTATTTTCTATATTCTTGCCAAAGTCCTCCCATGACTTTTGTTTAGCTAGTTTTACACACTGTTTAGCTTTCTTACATTTGTCTCTGTATTCTGTAAGAGTGAAAGCTGACTTATTTGCCAGGAACTTTTGATATGCTTTCTTCTTTTCCTTCACTGCCTCTTTAACTTCCTGTGTCCACTAGGGAGTTTGATTTTTTTATCTTTGCACACAACCTCACCACATGCCTCTCTGGCAAAATCAATCGATGTTTTCTTCAGAGTTTGCCACTGAATCTCCAAGGTTTGATTCCTGTTCTCAAACTCTTTCATTTTCTTTTCAATAATCTTTCCGTATTTTAGTCTACAGTTCACATCTGAGAGCTGCTCAACTTTTATTCGCTTTAAAACTTTCTTACATGTTCTTCTTTTCAATGTAAAATTCAATTTTATCCTGCTCAAGACTAAATAGTGATCACTTCCAATTTCAAATCCTCTGTACACTCTGGTGTCCTGCACCAGGGAGAAAACATCGCTATCAACAATAACATAGTCAATGAGACTTTTCTTATTCCTAGCCCCTTCTCTCCATGTGAATTTGTGCACATTTTTATGTTGGAACATGGTGTTAGTAATAACCAGTCCATGTCCTGAGCAGAAATCCAACAGATATTTGCCATTATTATTAGCTTTGCTCTTTTCTCTAAATTTTCCCAAAATATTTTTGTATGTCTCGCAATCATTTCCTACTCTGCTATTTAGATCCCCAATAAGGACCAACTTTTCCTTTTTCATTGTGTCAGTTGCTTTTTCTAAAGCATCAAAAAATTCCTCCACTTCTACCTTAGTAGAACCTTCTGTGGGACCATAGGCACAAATAAGTCTCATTGTCCAGTTCCCCATTCTCATATTTGCCCACATGACTCTACTTGAGACTGACTGCCATTCAAGAAGATTAGCCTCGTAATTTGTGTTGAATACTATGGCTACTCCTTCTTTTCCTTGATTGTCATTGCTTTAATATAACATTTTGTATTTATTACTCAGAAAGATCTCACCAGTTTTGGTCTTTTTTGTTTCAGTCACCCCTATTATGTCAATCTGGTACTTATCTAATTCCTCGGCTAGCTCCATTTCTTTGCCATTCAGGCTTCTTACATTGATAGTTCCGATCTTTAACTCTGGTGATGTTGAGTTGGGGTTTGTTTTCAGATTTGATGCTGAACTACATAGCAGGAAATTATGACAAACAGGAGTATACCGAGTTCACTGGAATGGGATCGAAGTGCATGGGAAGCATTTAAACAATACTTAAATGATGCGATATCAGAATATGTCCTGAGAGTTCAAAGAATAAATAGAGTAGGAGTCAAAAGGATGTGTAATCTTATTAAGCAAGTGATTCATAAGAAAAGATGATGTGGAAGGAATACCATGTGCATAAGGATGATGTTCATTATAAGCAGCAGGCTAGAATAGTCACACCTGTTGTACGGAAAGCAAAGTCTGAGTATGAAAAGAAACTGGCTCTGCATGCTAAAGACAACTTACAAGAATTCTATCGATATGCTGTAAGTAAAAGAAAGAATGAATATGAAAGAATAATTCTTGTAAATGCAGATGAGGTTGTTCAACTAATTAGTGCCCATTTTGTTAAAAGCTATCAACCTGGTGTTCTCGACATTGAGCTCACTGCTACCTCTTCACTGGATGAAGAAACTCAGGTGTATGAGGATGAGGTATCAGAGCTGTTGCACAAACTGAATAAGAATTCAGTAGTAGAGACTGATAGGATATCAACACATCTGCTAAAAGAGTGTTCAGCTGAACTGGCTATTCCTTTGACAAGGCTATTTAACAGTCTAAAAAACAGGAAAGATTCTGTAGGAATGGAAAGAATGTATGGTAATTCCGTTGCACAAGGATGGTGCAAAGACTGATATATCCAACTATCGACCAATTAATATCTCAGGAGTGGTGGTGAAGACTTTGGAAAAATTAATTAGGGCTCGCATCAAAAATGGGTTGACAGTGAATGACATGTTTTATGAACTTGCTCATGAACGGGAATGGATATACCATGATACTTTTGGATTTTGCTAAGGCTTTTGACAGAATACATACTGTTGCATAAATTGGATAATATGGGTTTGGGTTATAGAATATTAGCATGGATAAGAGAATTGCTGAGTGACAGATATCAGAAAGTAGTATATGAGGGATGTGAGTCTGCAAGATTTAAGATAACCAGTGGTGTACCACATCCTTGGTCCACTATTATTCAATCTATACATCAATGACAATGGAAAGGATTTGACAGGAGATATGCAGCTACTTGCTGATGATGCAAAGATAGGCAGGGTAATCAGGGATGTAGTATTTGTAGAATGATTTGAATAAGCTGGAATTGTGGGCATATGAAAATGACTATCAGTTCAATGTTAGTATATGTAAAGTTATGTACTTTGGTGTGATTATATATCCAGTGTCATTTTATATTAGTGGAATTATGCTAGAAGAAACTGATGAGGCTAGGGATCTTAGAGTGTTAGTAGATAAGAAGTCGAAGTTCAGGAGCAATGTAGCAAAGATTGCAAATACGCAAAAGATAATTGCAATGCTGAAACGAACATTCATAAGTAAAGATAAGGATGTCATTTTGCCTCTTTACGAGGCCTTGATAAGACGTCACATTGGACTATTGTGCGCAGGTCTGTTCTCCTGGTTTCTGTTGTGATTCTGATAGATTGGAGAGAGTGTTAAAAATGATATCAGGATTGTGGAATACTGATTATGAAAGCCATATTGAGAATTTGTAGACTGTAGACACTAGCAAACAGATTGAGACTTACAAACTTCTGAAAGCATCATACAGGATTTCAGTTGTTGGAATTTTTCAATTTATTGAGGGTGGGGAAAGGATAAGAGGGCATCCTTGGATGCTGAGGTGGGGGCTAGATTTTTCTATCATAGGGTAGAGCTTGATTGGAATGGATTGCCATTGGATGTTGTGAGTGCAAGCAGTGTGAATGAATTCAAGAATAAGTATGATAGCTGGTGTGTGTGTAGTATATGGCTTCCCTCGATGAGTCTCTGAATCCCAGGAGGTCGCGCTTAATAATAATAATCTTTTTTGTTATTTATGCCATCTTCACTAAATATTCCATCTAAATAGCAAACAACGTGTAGCTTGTTCTATAAGTTCACTAGTGATGTTTTCTAGGTTTTCCCCATTTTTGTATTTTATCTTTTTAATTGCTGAAGATGATGATTTTTGACCATGTTTATTTATTTAAGAAGATAATTATATTTTGTATGTGTGTGTATATTTGTATATGTGGGGGTGCTTAAGGGTCAAAGCTGTATAACTGAGAGGAGACCTCCACATAGCCTTTAAAGGAATGCAGAGAACCAACCAGGGCTTCTGACCTAATGTCCAATCCTCACCTTCTCGTGGTGCACCCTGTTGGGTATCTACCTGAATACTGAGCGAACGAGGATGGGCTGGCAATTTGGGATTTAGTCGACCAAATTGTATTCTTATTGCTTAAATCGATATAGAAAATGATGGTACAACATGACAAAATTTCAAGCCGACTGGGGCGTCGCCCGGTTAAACAAGGCTCCCCGTTGTTTTCGCCAGGGAACCAGGGCGAACAGCAAAAAGTCAGCTACTGGAACAAATCTGAAAGCACACCCCAACTCAACATCACCAGAGTTAAACATCGGTACTATCAACATAAGAAGCCTGAATGGCAAAGAAATGGAGCTAGCTGAGGAATTAGATAAGTACCAGATCGACATAATAGGGGTGACTGAAAAAAAAAAGACAAAAACTGGTGAGATCTTTCTGAGCAATAAACACAAAATGTTATATTCAGGAAATGACAATCAAGGAAAAGAAGGAGTAGCCATAGTATTCAACACAAAATACGAGGCTAATCTTCTTGAATGGCAGGCAGTCTCAAGTAGAGTGATGTGGGCAAATATCAGAATGGGGAATTGGACAATGAGACTTATTTGTGCCTATGGTCCCACAGAAGGTTCTACTAAGGTAAAAGTGGAGGAATTTTTTGATGCTTTAGAAAAAGCAACTGACACAATGAAAAAGGAAAAGTTGGTCCTTGTTGGGGATCTAAAAAGCAGAGTAGGAAATGATTGTTCTCAGACATGCAAAAATATTTTGGGAAAATTTGGAGAAAACAGCAAAGCTAATAATAATGGCAAATACCTGTTGGATTTTTGCTCAGGACATGGACTGGTTATTACTAACACCATATTCCAACATAAAAATGTGCGCAAATTCACATGAAGAGAAGAGGCAAGTAATAAGAAAACTCTCATTGACTATGTTATTGTTGATAGTGATGTTTTCTCCCTGGTGCAGGACACCAGAGTGTACAGAGGATTTGAAATTGGAAGCGATCGCTATTTAGTCATGAGCAGGATAAAATTGAATTTCATATTGAAAAGAAGAACATGTAAGAAAGTTTTAAAGCGAATAAAAGTTGAGCAGCTATCAGACGTGATCGGTAGACTAAAATACACAAACATGATTGAAGAAAAAATGAAAGAGTTTGAGAACAGGAACCAAACCTTGGAGATTCACTGGCAAGCCTTGATGAAAACCCTCATTGATTCAGCCATAGAGGCATGTGGTGAGGTTGTCTGCAAGGATAGAAAAATCAGAACTCCATGGTGGACACAGGAAGTTAAAGAGGCAGTGAAGGAAAAAAAAAAAGAAAGCACATCAAAAGTACCTGGCAAATAAGTTAGCTTTTGCTCTTAGAAAATACTAGAGACAAATGCAAGAAAGCAATACACTGTGTAAAACTAGCTAAACAAAAGTCATGGGAGGACTTTCGCAAGAACATAGAAAATAAATATGAAGAGGGTGGTAAGATATTCTGGAGGTTGTTGAAGAAGCTTAGGAATGGAGGAAAGAGTGCTGTAAAAGGAGTTAGAGATGATAAAGGTGATATGAAAACAGGAGAAAAAGATATCCTTGAAGTATGGAGTAATTACTTCGAAAAATTGCTAAATGAAACAAGTAGCACAGTGGTAAAAAAAACACTCAACAGGCATACAGTCAGGAATACATATCCATACTTAAAGTAGAAAAAGCCACCAAAGGCATGAAATGTGGAAAGGCAGCAGGAGTAGATGATATTCGACCAGAAATGATGAAGTATGGTGGTATAAAAGTCTTACAGTGGCTGCACTGCATAGTTCAGAAAGCCTGGACAGAGGGACGAATTCCTGATGATTGGAGTAGAGCTCTCATAGTACCCATATATAAAAAGGGAAATAAAACTGAATGTTGGAATTACAGAAGCATTTACCTACTGAGTGTTCCTGGCAAGATCTATGCAAGTATACTTGAAAAACGGTTCAGAAGAATTGTGGAAGAAAAGCTTGGTGAAGAACAGGCTGGATTCAGGCCCAAATAGAGGCTGTCAGGATCAGATCTTCACTTTACGATATATAGCTCAGAAAGCATGGGAATATAACAAAGATCTGTATTTAAGTTTTGTCGATCTGGAAATGGCAAATGATAAGGTGCAAGAGAGAAGCTATTCAATACACTACAGTTATATGGTGTTCAATGGGGCATTATATCAAGCAGTACTTAGTCTTTATTTGAGTTGTAAGTCAGCAGTTAGAACTGAAGGAAGTACAGGAAGATGATTTAATGTTAAATCTTTTGTGAGACAAGGATGTATATTATCCCCTCTGTTATTCATTATCTATATGGATCACATTATGAAGGAAAGTGGTATTAAACATGATATCAGAATTGGAGATGTTAATGTCAGCTGTTTGCTTTATGCGAGTGATGTTATACTTATAAATAAATCTGCTACAAGTCTGCAAGATTCTCTGACTAAATTGAATAGCTGTTGTAATAGATATGGTATGAAGGTCAGCATTAAAAAGACAAAGACATTGAAAATAGGTAGAATTGTTGAAAATGTCAACTGTGTTGTGAACGGGGAACCTGTGGAACAAGTAGCATTTCAGCTACTTAGGCATGATTTTTAGGGAAGATGGTAAATTAAATATGGAAATAGACAATAGAATCAACAAAGCTGGTATGGTAGGAAGTCAATTGAATAAATTCATATGGAATAAGAGAGAAATTAGTCGGAACACTAAATTAGCTGTATACAAGACAGTGTTCAAACCAGTTTTAACTTATGGATCTGACAGCTGGGTCAGAAGTAAAACACTTGACCAAAGACTAGAGACTCCAGATATGAGAGTCCTGAGAAAGATTAGAGGCATGAACAGTTGGCATTAATGGCAATATCACATTAAAAACGAGGATATTAGGAAAGAACTTGACATTGTCAGCATCCAGGAATGCGTTAGCAGAGCTGATCTCAGGTGGTATGGTCACTTAAACAGAATGGGATTGGAAAGATTAGCAAACAAGTGTTCTCTGCCAGGTTGGCAGGAAAATGCCCCAGAAGAAAACCAAGATATAGGTGGATTGATACGGTACAAATTGCCTTAGATGATAGAAATATAAGATCTGATAATGTTGGAGTTTTGACAAGTAACAGACAGATAATGTACTGTGCATTTATAGTTTTTACACTCAACTATAGCAGTTGCGATAAACCTACTCATTAAACCTCAGTCTTTATCAAATCCCTGTAATGACATTGCTGCTTTAAAAGAATTTGACAATGGAATGGATTAGATTAAATAGTATGATAATTGAAATGTGTAATTACTCAAATTTTTCGTAATAACTTGAAATAATTTTAGGATGTTAATCCGATGTTTTTTCTTTTAGTATTGCTAATCCAAATACTCTAAACAAACATGTTATTGGTCTTGAATATCAAAGAATGGAATACTTTTTATTCCTTTATAGGCCAATGCAACTACAGAAATCCAAGGATAAATTGACTTTGAATAACTTAAGATTGAAGAGGAAAGCTGAAGACTTGGAAAAAGAAGAAAGAAATAAATGTCCTAAAAAAATAGATCATCTGACAGAGAGTGAGAATCAGGCAATCAACTTAGTGTCTTCTTCATCACAGTTCTTGTAAGTTTTCTCTGAAGATAAGTTGATCTATCCATGGAGTGATATTGAAAATGATAATCATATCACTTTTTAAATGGTTTGTACAAATCAAGAAAAAAAATTATATTTTTAGATTTTGTAGCCTTTATTTTCATGAGATTTTAATGCTAATTATTTTTTGTTTAAACAATGTTAATACTTGAGTATCACCATCATGATAATGCTAAATATGGATGTAGGCCATATTAATCTGTTCTAGTCTCATTTTCAGTCTAATATCCTCTTTTGAGATCTACCTGGCTTCCCTTCCCGTTTCCTATTTTATTAATTGCATAGGATATCACACTTAGGGGCTCATACTGGACAGTTCAGGCATGGCAGACCTGAGATACCCTCACTAGACTAGATCTTACTTCCTACAATATACACTTGGTATATTATATCTGTACTTGTCTTCTATTCTTCTTTCCTATACTCTCTTCTTGTCATTCTTACTTCTTCCCCCCCCCTCCCCCAGAGCATTTGGAGTGCAAGGGGAGGGGGTGTTACTTTCCTCTCGAACTGTAGTTTCCACTACCTACTAAAAGAGGCAAGTCTAGTTGCCCTAAGATGGCAGCCCCACCACCAGGATACCTCTTCATCATGCTAATAACTTGACATAGGGAAACACATATTACTTTCAAGTCTCAAAGAAATCTACTTTAATATCTAATGGAATAATACAGTTTGATATGGCTTCTTCCACTTCAAATGCTAGTTTGCTGTAAGCCATTCTTTTTAAGAACTCTTTTTAGTGCTGTTTTCTCACTTTATATGATCAGCCTGAGTGTTTTTTTTTTTTTTTTTTTTTTTTTTTTTTTTGGGTGTGTGTGGGGGGGGAATTTCTTTTCATTTTCATCTTTCAGTGTTACGGTGGATGTTGGATACCATATGTACAAATGCATGAAATGATTAATGACAGTTGTTAGCATTGCTACAGCAGCAATTTGATAAAGTCTTCCTGTAAACCACATCCTATCATGGGTGACTGAATGGATAGTGCCTCTGTTTTGCAATCTCTCTCTAATCAGTAGGCTGTGGGTTTGAATTCCACTATGCAATGGTTGTTTGTGAAAATCTTCGTGATAGATAATTTTCATTGTCTGGTGTGAGATCATCCCTTTAGACCACCCATTGTATTAATGTGCTATAAGTTTCCCACTAGTTGTGAATGGGATTATCATTTAAAAATGAAAATCTGTTGCCTTTATACCTTGTGGTGTTATATGATTAGTTACTGCTATTCAAGATTTGAGAAAAATGGAAGTGTTCATAAAATTTTTTTTGCAAAATAGTGTGTGTGTGTATGTGTATTGACAAACATCTGGCAAAATTAGGAAAATCTTTTACAGATTCGTCTAATTCTTACATTAAGAATTCCAAATACTGTTTTTTCTGTGATTAAAGACATACATCTACAAAAAGATGAAATCTTAGCTGGCTTTGATGTCACTTCTCTATCACAGAAGTATTAGTTCTTTTACAAGATCAATTATCTAAAAAAAAAATTTTGACACTCTTAGCCACTATATAAATTCAGGCTATTTCATTTTTGGAAACACAATCTACAAGCAAAATTACTGGTTAGCTATGGGCAACTCTATCACTGTATGAGTGAATATATACTTGGAAGTTTTTGAAGAAAAGCAATAAACTCCTTTCCATTGAAAACAAGATTTGTGGAAAAGATATATAGACAATGTTTTCTTGATTTGGAGCCATGATCCAGATTTACTCCAGGGTTCTTGAATCATCTTAACAAACAACCCTAGGATAGCATTTACAGCAGAACTAGAAGTTAACAGTTTGCTTCCTTTTCTTGATATAAAATTTACTCATTCATTCTAAAAACTAAAAATCTCTATCTACATAAAGCCTACACATACCAACAAACACTCAGTCCCAACATTATTCACCTCAAAAGCTTATTATTATTTCTACTTTAGGAACCCATGCACATACTCTCATCAGCAGTGAAGAAAAGATTGCCAAAGAATTAAACCTACTTTTATCGGTTTTTCTGAAGAATGATTATTCTAAACAGTTGATTTCAAAACTTGCTTAATCCTCTTACACACTGTGCCAAAGAGTGTAATGATGTGAAAGGTTATATCACCATTCCATATATCAGCTCTATTTCTAACAAATTAGCAAAAATCCTCCAGAAATATAAGATTCGTATCTTATTCATCCCTTTAAGAAAGCTTCGGTCCTGGCTTCATCCAATAAGATAAAAACCTAAACATAACAATTTGAAATATCCAGGTTGTACTGTCTTTGGTGTGGCTGTAGTTCCCCATATTATGGATTGGTAACAGATTGTTCACATTAGAATGAATTTGCGGACATCTTGTGCATGAGAACAAGAAGTCCACGAATTCATTCTGATGTGAGCAATCCGTTAACAATTTAGAACTTTGGTAATGCACCCAAGTAATGTTTTTTTATGTATCTCTCTTTTTTTCTTTTATGTATTATGCACCCAATGAAGTCTTCTGGAATGACAAAACTAGTACAGTAAACTTGATTTAACGAACCCCGATTCAAACGGACTTCAGATTTAATGAACATAATTTGACAAATAAATACAGATAATGAAATAATTAATAAAAATAAATAAATAATATAATGGTTAATCGGAAGCGACTGGCAATGTTTATAAATTGCATCTTTGGATACATTCGCATATATTTGTGATATTTCGTGCCTGCTCATAATAGTTCATGCGCATGCATGTGCTTTCATTCAATAGCATTGCTAGCACAAAACACATGGTGTTTAGGCTGTTGCTGGAGTAATTTTCAGTTAAACTGTTATTAATCATTATTAATATCAGTTAATATGTCTGGGGTTAAAAGAAAACAAGTAAACTTGACACTAGCACAGAAACTTGACTTAACAAGTAATTTGGAAAGTGGTACATCTGTTGCTCATGTTTGGGAACTTTACAGGGTTGAAAAAGCAAACAGTTTTGGACAAACTTACTCAGTTTTCACTAAAATATAGTTGAAAGCTCCGAAAGTGGTTTCGCTGTGCCTGATAAGAAATGTGAAGTTAGCCAAGCATAAGAATTTAGAAGAAGGAGTTTACAAGTGGTTCATTCAACAGCAGTCTAGTGGTGCTGTTGTTTGTGGTGTTGAACTAAGGTCGGCTGCTGAAAAACTGGCACAACACATGAGCATACAGTTCCTGTGAGTGATGGGTACTTTTGCCACTTTAGTAAATGCCATGGCATTATGAACAGGCAAACATGTGGTGAAGCACTGAGTGCCAATATTGAACAAGTTGAGCCTTTCAGAAAATACATCAATGAAGTCATTGAATCTGAGGGTCTTATTTTGTCTCAAGTTTCCAGCCTGTTCTATTGTGCTGTTCCCCAAAATACCCCACAAACAAACATGAGATTAGCACGCCTGGCTGCAGGTTAAACAAAGAACTATTTCAGCCCTACTTTGTACTAATACCGATGGCATGCATCACCTTGAGCCGATGGTAGTCGGAAGAGCACGAAAGCCTCATGCTTTGAAGAATGTTATGAACCATTTGTCATTATTCCAGCTCAAGGAATGCCTGGTTTACAAGTGACATTTTTTTTTTTTTGACTGGTTTTTCAATCACTTCATACCTGAAGTGCAAAACTACCAAGAAGAGGTCCTGAAAATCTCTCCTGAAGATGTTTTACTTCTTGATAATGCATCAGGCCATCCTAATGCTGTGAAGTTGGTTAGTAGGAATGGAAGAATAAAATGTATTTTCCTTCTTCCAAACACCACTTCTATAATACAGCCTATAGACCAGGGAGTCATTATTGCCTGCAAGTGGTTGTATAAGGAGAAGTTTCTTGAAGAGGTTATGGTTGTCTTGGAGAATGAAAACGACACCAAAGAAGCTACAAGAGCAGCCAGGACACTTCGAAATTTGTGCGCATACAACATCAAGTCTGCCATCTTTAATTTTGCTGCTGCTGCTTGGAAGGAGATAAAGACTACAACATTGGCTAATGGCTGGACCAAGTTACTGAACGGGAGTGAACCAGAATCCAGAATTTCAGAGGTTTTGAAACCTCTGATTTCTGTGAAACTCTGATGCGAGCTGGTGAGAATGACATTGAACGATGACTAGACATCGACAGGCTACCAAATTCTCAGCGAGGAAGAGATTGCTGAAGATGTTCTATGGGACAATCAGGAGGTTGCCAACAGGAAGAAGAAGAAGCTGGTCCAAAACTATTGGTGGTTAGAGAACACATGGACGACATCATCTCGTTCATAGGCACATCTTCAGATCCAGAGGTGATTGCTTATTAAGAAACAGTATAAAAGTGAAAAACAACTGAAACTTTATGCTTTTTTCAGGCCCAGTCCTCAGTAATATGGTATTTACATAAAAATGTTCTCATTAAAATATATTAATACTGTACCACTGAAAGTGTTTTATTTTCAATACTATTTCTGAGATTTGCGATTTAATGAACTTCCGATTTTACAGACAATCCTTAGCTCCCAATAGTCTGTTAAATCGAGAGTATCTTTAGTACCTGTAGTACCTTTGAAATTAAATTAGGTATTTTCTATTTTAACATTTGGCTATATAGGCATATAAGTTATTTTCCTAAAAACATGTACAATTACTATGAAAACCTAATATATGAAATATATATCTATATATACTGTGTATACATATGTGTGTGTGTGAGTGTGCAGGGCTCCATAAATATGCTCATCCAGTCACCTGTGGTGAGAGATTTTGCTAGCTGGTGAGTAGCTGCAGACTGATAAAAAAATAGAATATTTTTAATTAATAAAAATAACTCATTAAACCAAATCTTAATTTTAAAGAACACAGTTGCAGCACCACTGATAACCTTACTGACTTAATGAGACATATCATTAAAAAGGGAGGGTCTTGATTAAATACATTTTTTTCTTAGTAAGTAGGCTTTTGCATAATTTGTTGAGCCCTGATTATGAGGATAGAGTGCAGACTTATATACACATATATGTATATGTGTATATATGTACAACACTATCCTTTTTTTTATTTCTGTTTTTATTTTTTCATCTAGAGGTGAAATGCTTGCTTCACCCACTGTTGGTTCAAGAAATCTTCTTTGTCACTTATCCAGACAAGAGGAAACAGAAAAAAGTGAGTGAAAAGTTTCCTTAAATTAACAAGAAAAAAAAAAAAAAAAAAAACTATTGTCTTTGTTTGGAAGATGTTCCAAAATAGACTATATAAAAAGACTGTACATTTTTTTTAGTGCTTTAGTATTTTGCATATGTTATGACACACTTCTTCAGTGAATGAAAAAAAAAAGGAAGCACAAAATCATATTATAATCAGAGATAACTTCAACATTCAAACAAATCATTATAATGTAATCGAATTATTTTATCTTTCTGTTAGAGTTTTACAGAATTTCATCTTTTAGCTATTGCTTTAAAATTGAGCCTCCATAGCTCAGTGGGTATAGACAAAGCCCTTTGGTCGGAAAGACCGGGCTTCGATTCCTGTCCATATTTTGTGAGGAACCTTTATCCTGTCTCTTTTGACTAAAGGTGAGTAGCCTTTAGTCAAAAGAGACATTTTAGCTGGTCTCATACGGAGGTGGAGGGTTTTTTTCTCCTGGAAATGCGGGTTTTTCGTCCCTCGGAACAGGCAAACCAGTCCTTTGAACACAAACTTCTACAGACAAAAAATACCTCTTCCCCCCAACATCAGGCTCTGCAAGAAGTCAGTTGGGATCGCACACATAAGGTTGCATCATGTAAAAAGGCCGACCCCAAATAAATGGGGTAAGGCACAAGAGGAAGAAGAAACAAATCATTACATCCACTCCTAAAACTTACTGCTCGAAAATTCAGATAGACATGGATTAATATAAGACCTTAATTTTTTGGTTATATTAGTTAGGGGCACATAACATTTTAGAAGCCTCTGACATTTCAGTTTGAAGAGCACTGATGATCTTCACTTGTATAAGAATCAAAGTCTGACTCTTTTTTTCTTGACATCTTTAATGTGTTCTGTTATGTAGGTTTCTCCCAAGCTGCCAGTCTGTCTTACATAAAACATATACCATATGAGCAGTGAATTTTCAAGCAGTAAATTTTAGGATTGGATGTAATGATTTGTTTGAACACAGAAATTTGTGTGGCTGTGCAAGGGCCAAAGGCAGAGAGCTACCACATCCATCCCTGGAAAAAAAAAAAAAAAAAGCTAGGAGTAGACAGTATCTACTGCCCAGGAGAAATCCAGGTGGTGGAATGTCCCAGAGATGTCAGAAAGGAAAGAAAACATAACATGGGCCTTGCTTTCACACAAGTGATTATCATCAAGTGATGACAACAAATTGAGATGGCATGCATTACTTAATAGAAAGTTCAAGGAAACTTCTGAAATGTTAATCCTCCCTGTCCAGTGTAACAAAAATCAAGATGTTATATTAAACCATGTTTGGTCTTTTGTTAAACAACTAAATCCTGCCGAACTAGTATATGATGGACATTATGCAATTCATCTTTATAACACTATATGTGAATAATGATAGCATATGTACAAGTATTTGTTAAATTATCCAACAGTTATGTTCTATTATTCTTGTTTGAATGAATGTTCTCAGTTTTCTCTAATTATAACATCATAATTTTGTACTTTTTATTCCTCCTGAAGAAGTATTAGTGGTATTATTTCTGGACCTGTAGTTTGGTCTTCTGCAATGAATCTTCTAACTCATTGTGGGTGACTAAACTTCCAGACCACAATGCACATCATACTTGCCTAGAAAACATTCAGCATTGAAGCATTCTGGTAATGCATTCCACTTGTTCACCACTAGTCATGAAGAAAATCTCCTTTTCACTTTCTTACTCACATAACTAGTGGTGAACAAGTGGAACGTGAACAGTTTCCAGGAATTATCTCTCATTCTCCCACCATCAATATTTTTTTGGTATTTTTTTATATTTATCTGATAGGTTTCTCTCACCAACTTGTATATGTCTTTACCATATCATCTCATCCTCCTATCTGCCATTCTCTACAGAGCACATTCCCATAATCTCTTCTTATACTCATCATTGTGTAGTCCTGAGACAGTCACTCAGTACTTTCTACTAACATTTCCTTACACAGTTATCCAGATGGCCATCTGGATAACTGTGATAACAAGATGTATCTGGTTTGTCACTGTCCTCATTATGCCAACAAATTCTAGGTAATAAAAACTTTTGCAGTGTGTGTTCCCTGAATTTCAACTTCCTGTCCACTAGCACTCCCAGAACCTTCACCTCCTCTGCTCCTGGAGAAAAGTTCCTTCACTACAGGACATCTCCTCTGACCACAGTGTAAAACTTGACATGTAACAGTATTGAACTGGCATTCTCCATTCATCTGTTTACTGCACTTACCTATTTATATCCTCAATTACATCACAGCAGAACCTCCTTTTCCCCAGTTTAGTTATGATCAGGAAACAACTGAATATCTCCTCAAACCATGAATTATATGAATGTATAGATTAAACAACAGCAGTGCCAGAACTGTTCCTAATCATACTCAATAGGTAAATGTCCAGTTGAAAAAATGTCACCCTTCTTCATCCAGAGGTGTTCGGAAGGAGATATCCTTATTGAAGCCGCTACAGCAGCACAATCATAAAAATTACTCCATGCAACATCTATCAGAGAAATACTTTTCTAGAGGTGTAATATCCGAGTGGACCCCCCCCCCCCCCCCGATGTTCCTGATGAAGAAATATGCTCCAAATTCAAGGACCAAGGAGTGATAGACAGCCATAAGAGGAATAGCACTACATAGGGATGGGCATCTGGTCCTTGATGTTCCTGATGAAGAGATATGCTCCAAATTCAAGGACCAAGGAGTGACACACAGCCATAAGAGGAATAGCGCTACATGGGGATGGGCATCTGGCTCTTGATGTTCCTGATGAAGAGATATGCTCCAAATTCAAGGACCAAGGAGTGACAGACAGTCATAAGAGGAATAGCGCTACATAGGGATGGGCATCTGGTTCCAACTAGAAACATCATCCTTACCTTCACCAAACCAAAACTACTAACATCTGTCAAAGCAAGATACCTCAACTGTCCAGTATGACTCTCTATCCCAAATGCTTTACTGTGCTTTAAATGTCACACATATGGTCACTCTCAAACTGACTGGCATGGCTCTGCCATCTGTGCATGATGTGGTGGTAAAGATCATGAAAATAAAGACTGTCAGAGCAAAACACCGAAATGCTCTAACTGTGAGAAGGAAACCACCCAGCACACTTCCGAGCATGACAAAGGTGGAAGGATGAAAAGGAGATATAAATGTTAAAAACAGAGCAGTGTATCACATACCAGGACGTGTGAAGAGGCAGTATACCACAATAGTGCAACAGCATTTGCTAAACCCTCTTACACTGAGAAGGCAACTGTAAAAGATTAAACACAGAAACTAAAACTTACATGAATAAATTTATTAGATGTAAAAGTTTCACTTATGTATCAGGCATCTTCAATACATTGAAAATGGAACACAATATAAAATTATAGCTAAAGAATCATTTTCAAAAAGCGCCACTATAGTGTTAATAGGACAGCAAACAGTCATTAAAATTCTGTTATAAAAAATAAATAAATAAATAAAAAAAAATTACAATATAATAATGAGGAATTTGTATAAAAATGGTGTAATAATATTTCCCATAACGGAGGATAACCAAAGGCCATCAGATCTGTTTACGTTCAGTTGATATAGAAGGGTCTTGCAACTCTCTTTATATATGAGGAATCTACTTCTATGTAAAATCTTAGTTTTCTTCCAAAAAAACTGTATTTTGCTCGAGATGGCATGTTCTGCTAGACCAGACTGTTCTGGTTCATGGTAATGGATGTAAGATTTATGTTTTTAATGATGGATAGCTGCAAATCTGCCAGACTGTCCATAGTAAGACAAACCACACAAGCTTGAGATCTGGTAGATGCCTGGAAGATTGAGTGGAAAAAGCTTGTCCTTAGGTGAAGAAAGGAAGGTGGAAATCTTCCTGACAGGATGAAAGGGCACTACAATATTAAGAGGTTTCGTAAATTTAGAATTTTTTATTTCTAATTTTAATTATTTATTTATTTTTTTATAATTGAAAATTTTACTCACTGTTTATTGGTCTATTAATGCTATAGTGGCACTTTTTGAAAATAATTCTTTAATTGTAATTTTATATTGTGCTCCATTTTCAATGCATTGAAGATGCCTTTGATACGTAGGTGAAAATTTTACATTTGATAAATTTATTCGCATAAGATTTAGTTTCCATGTTTAATTTTACGAAGTATGTCAACTTATGTACGAAGCAAATTTCATTTGGGACGTTGACAAGGATGTCAATTCCACCTTCTGACAACTACAACATTTCTGAAAGATATGATTTTCTCGCTGTCTCCTTTGAGCAAATGAAAGTGAGAAATCATTATGAATCCACCCCTGAAGATATACCAAAAAGGTTCCACTACATGAAAATCCTCTTATTAAAAAATATTGGAACATGCTCCACAGAAGATCAAAGATATGCCTTCAGACCTTTATTAGATGGCCCATCAACAGATAGCATGGATACCTCTGCTCCCCCCCCCCCAGGAAGATAAAACAATCAGTATTCCAAGTGCCCCTAGAGAGAGAGAGAGAGAGAGAGTGAAATTTGATGAAGTCTTGCATACTTTTCCAAAAGATGAAATGATGGATACTGACCATCTACAATTCTTAAGAAAGGAAAAAAAATCCATGACTAATAAAACAAAACCACTCATCATAAGAAGCCAGATGATACCACCAAAAAAGAAATAATGAAAACATTACTACAGTGGACTGTTGTGGATTACAGAAAACATCAAGGCTTTCTTGCAGAAGTGTAAACCAATATGCTTCTGTTTGCAGGAAACATACTGAGTGATGATTTGGTTCTCCATAATGTTACGATTATTTGTAAGGACAGGACAGAGGATGGACCTGCCCACAGAGAAGTCGCCATCATTGTGGGCAACCATACCTCCTTCCAACAAAATCCAAATTAACACCAGTATAGAAGCAGTTGCTTTAAAACTCTGTCAGAAATATAACAGTATGTTACATCTATCTCACTCCACAGATTTTTCTCAAGATGACTTTAGTGATTATATTGCAGTTACCAGCCCCTTTACTTTTAATGGAGGATTTAAATGGACATAATACTCTGTGGGTAGTGCCTGAACAAACAGAGGAAGAGTTGTTGAGCATATGCTTGACAACAACAATCTCTCTTTCTCTCTCTCTTAAGTGGGAACTGATGACAACCTATTTGGGAGCGATCACATTCCTGTTCACGTAGAAGAGTGGTTATCACTCTTCTACGTGAGCAGCCATGTACTACATCATAGTGGAAAATTGAGCATGCTGACTTGTCCACTTTTTCCTCATTAGTAGTTTTTGATTCTTCAACAGTTAGTTCATCTCCTATCAGCGAAGCATGTAACATTGTATTATAGCAGCAGCCACAACTGCATTTCCTAAAACATCTAGTCAGTTCCTATGTTTTTCTAAGCCATTGTGGAATGATAATTGCATAGCAGCCAAAGAATCCCAGAAGAAAGCGTGATGTAGTTTCTGCAGATACCCCACTACAGCAAACTTAATGCTTACAAATGAGCCTGAGCGAGACACATCAGGCATCAGAACTAAAAGGAATCCTGGATCCAATTTACTTCTTCTATATCAAGATCCACCAACAGCAAAGAAGTGTGGGGAAAAATCTGGAAAATGAAAGGCAGATATACCACCCACTCTCGCTCTATTCAAGCACAATAGTTGCACAACTGCTGATCCAACATCGATTGCACACTCGGGGAAACTGGCAACATCTTCTTATCCCTCTGAGTTCCTTGTCCAAAATTGCAAAGCAGAAAAACAACAAATCCATTTTTCTTTAAATGGCACAAAATACAATAGGCCATTTACCAAAGAAGAAATGAAAGCTGCTTGTTTAAATATCATCCAACTGCTGTCATCCAGATCATATCCATTATGAGATGGTAAACATTGGCCATAGATCAACTGCTGCACCTTTACAACAGAAAGAGCATATTTCCAGATGCCTGGCAAAAAGCAATTATAATTGCCTTTCCTAAGCCAGGAAAGGATCCAAAATTCCGAAGAACTGCCATTCAATTGCTCTGACCAGCTGCTTGTGCAAGATTCTGGAAAAAATGGCTTACGCTCATCTTTTATAGTTTCTGGAGAGAGACAACCTATTTTCCAGCATACAATCTGGCTTCCAAAAATATCATTCTACCACTAAGATTCTCCATAGCTCAGTTGGTATAGACAAAGCCCTTTAGTCAGAAAGACCTGGGTTTCATTCCTGTCTATAATATGAGGAACCTTTATCTGGTCTCTTTCGACTAAAGGCAAGTTAGCTGATCTCATACAGAGGTAGAGGATATTTTCACCCAGAAACTTGGGTTTTTCATCCCTCAGCAACCAGCCCTGCGAACACACACATGGATTTACAGTCATAAAATATATACACCTTATCCCTCATTAGTAGGGCTCAACTCTCCCCCTGCCAAAGGGACAGGGGAGAAAGGGGGGGGGGGGATGAACCCCGTACAAATAAATAAATTCTACCACTGATCATCTTGTTAGGCTGACAGCATCCATTAGAAATGCCTTCTTAAAATGCTAGCATCTAGTTTCGGCTTTCTTCGATATAGAAAAAGCATATGGCACTGCTTGGAGATTCAGAATACTGCAAGACTCATAATTTTGATCTTAGAGGGACTCTCCATCTTTTTACTGAAAATTTGTTATCTAACCGAACCTTCCATGTCCAAGTGGGAACTGCCCTATCCTGCCCCTATAACCAAAAAGAGGGCATTCCACAAGGTTCTTTGTTAAGTGTCAGTTTTTTTGCAATCAAGGTTAACTTGATAACAGAACAATGAGTAATGCTATACGTTGGTTGATTTTACCATTTTCTGTCACACACATAATATGAGGATCATTGAAAGACAGCTGCAGCAAGCCATTAACTATCTCTCAAAATGGGTGTTAGCAAATCATTTCAGGTTTTTCACGCAGCAGAAGACAGTTTATATGCATTTCTGCTGCAGATGTGCATATAAACTTCATCCTGACTCAGAACTCCGACTAGGATAATCATTAATCCCAGTTGCAGCAGCCAAGTTCTTGGGACTAATATTTGAATAAACTCAGTTTCATCCCTCACATACATCAGTTATGAGACAAGTGCTGTAAAGCAATGAACATTCTACACACTTTGTCTTCCACCCACTGGGTTGATGATAGATGCTCTTTGATTTGTTTGTACAGGGCATTGATAGGATCAAAACTTAACTATGGATCCCAAGTCTATACCACTGCCAGGGAGAGTATGCCACGATGGCTATACCCTATTCACCTTCAAGCCATCAGAATTGTAACTAGAGCATTTTGCACGTTACCTATTCCTAGTCTGTAGGCAAATGAACTACCTTTGTCACTTTGATTCCAGCAGCTGTCTTTGCTATATGTAACTAAAATAAAATCCCTGCCAGAGTACCCAACTTATTCAACTATTTTTCATCCACAATGGGAGAATCTCTGTAACACTCAACAGACTGCCATAAAACCTGTGGTTTGTAGATAAACTTTCCTACAAGCTCAAACATAGCACTAAACTCACTTCCATGGTAATCGCACATGCCAGCAAACAGCCTTTCTTTCAACAGGCTGCTGTAATTTTCCACCCTACTGTCATCTCCCAGCAGCTCTTCAAAGCTCATAGAACTGAATACTCTGATTTTGTGCCTGTCTACACAGGTGTCTCAAAATCAGAGGACCTAGTGGAATCTTCTGCTGTCTTTCCAGATAACATTATATCTACGCAGAGATAACTGTACAGAGTTATATGCAATAGAGCTTGCACTAAAATAGGTCAGATTCCACTGCTACCAAAGTTGCATGATGTATTCAGGCTTGAAAAGTTCTCTTCAGGTAATGAGAAGTGCAGCTACAGCAATATCTGGTGCTCTCTCTCTCTCTCTCTCTCTCTCTCTCTCTCTCTCTCTCTCTCTCTCTCTCGAATTCAACACCTCCTCTCTCAGTTATGGAAGATACCCTTTGACGTATGCTTCTGTTGGATTCCAAGCTATGTTGAGATTAAGAAAAATGTGGCTGTACTGTCTCATTCACACTTCCTTGTAAATCGTTAATTTCAACCAGCATTTTCACTTCTGCTCCAGTTCCTTTTCTCTTCACAGCCTCAAGTAAGTCTTCTTATTTTCTTCCCCCCACCCCCCTCAGGCTGCCTCAGGAAAATGAACAACCATAATCTGGTTGTCATTTCCCTGCCTGAACGTACATTCTTCTTCTCTCAACAGCTGCACACTACTCTCACTTATACACTTAGCAAACAGTTCTCTGTTGCATTCAGGTTTATCCCATACATACACCCTTCTCAGCTCTCTGCTGTCATACCTTGGCTGCACAACCTCAACTCTTCTTCAATTCTTCCATTTTATTGTCTCTAACAATAATCAGTCCTGTAATGTCTCATTCACACTTCCTTGTAAATCATTAGTTCAAGCCAACACACTCACTTCTGCTCCAATTCCTTTTCTCTTCGCAGCCTCAATTCAGTCTTGTGTTCTCCCCCCCCCCCCCCAAGTACACTGCTCAGCTCTTGCTGTTTAACCACATAGCATTATACTACTTGCCCTCTTAACACTTTGCACAGCCAGCTTTTTCTCCACTTTTCTTTCTCACTCTGCACACACACCTGAATTCCTTATTCATTCTCACCAGCTCATTCCTAATATCCTCACTAATTTCTCAGATTCTTCATGTTAACTTCATCACTTGTCTCTGCTGTTCTACTTTCTTTCACTTCCTCCCTTTTCTTATTTATATTCAACTCTATGGTATCGCTCACCACATATAATTCCACATTCATATTTCTCTTTCTTAATCCATATGCATTGCCTACAATGTTATTCATTGTAGGCAATACATATGTCCTTCACATCAATATTAATGCTCTTAACTGTGAAAGACGAGCATTCATTCTCCTTGTAGCATTATCACCTACTGGATTTGCACCTTCATTACCTTTACAAACTGTTATTTGTACATCATGACTGATTGACCTCTCATTCAAATCGTGCACATTCTCCTGCCATCATAGTTTAAAGATCTGTGACTTATCCACATAATCTAAAGGATATCTAAAATGCACTTCACAAAATGTGTACATATCTGACAAAGTAACTGTCATCTTGATGATTATGCTAGTCAGTAATGTAAAGGTCAAATAACATCCATGATGCCTTTCAAACTAAATTAAAATATATAGATATCAAGGGCACAATTCCTAAACACATTTGAGTTACATCAAATCCTTAAATACAGGCAGTCTCCAGGTTATGGACAACCCGACTTAGGTGTTCCGTACTTATGAACGAGCTCCCAAGGTTCTCCATAAGGATAATAATTAAATTAATAATTCAGGAACTAGTTTCTTTCACTCATGTAAACAAACCTGCACTTCGCTGCATTATTAAAGCAGCTCTTCCCATGTTTGAAGATTGGTTCTTGAACTGTTTTATTCCTGTGTGGAACGTTACTGTTCGTAAAAGAAAAATTACCTTTAAAATTCTGCTTATTCTAGACATTGCTCCTGGAAATCCAACATCTTTAGATGATCTTCACCGTAATGTAAAGGTCAAATTTTAGCACTCAACACTACATCGTTACTACAATCAGTGGACCAGGAAGTCATTTCTGCATTTAAGGCTTATTACTCGCGGCATACATTCCCACAAGCAGTTAGGGTTATGAAAGATGATGCGATGACCTTGAGAGAATTCTGAAAGAATTATAACATCCATGATGCCATCAAAAACATTGCTGATTCTTGGAAGGAAGTGAAGCAATCAACAATTAAAGGGGTGTAGAACAAACTATGCCCTCAATTCTGTGATGAATTTTGTGGATTTGCAGAAGACATCGCCGAATCCAGAAAAGCTGTTGTGGATAGTGGCAATGCACTGCAATTGGACATCAATGAAAATGATGTCATTGACTTACTATAGTACCATTCACAAGAATTAACCAATGAAGACCTTATGGAGATAGAGAAGCAGTTGATAGAAACACAAGAGCATAAAGAATCAGAAGATCCAGAGCCAAGAAAGTTTACGACAAAAGAATTAGCTGAAGCCTTTCGTCTCATTGAAGCAGGATTTGCTAAGCTTGAGGAGCAAGATCCTAACATTGAGCGGTTTACAAAGATTTACTGTGCAGTTAGTGAGGACATCAGCTGCTAGAATGCCATTGATGATGAAAAAAAGAAAAGGCTGTGCAAACAACCCTAGATACCTTTTTCAAGAAACTGACTTCAGTGGTAAGCTTCCCTCCTTCAGAAACAGAATCAAATCCTGATTTTCCAGCACTAGCTCCATTCTCTCTAACACCATCTCCATCATCATCTTCTGATTAATGTTAGCCTACCTTCTTGCCTCAGAAATTCCCCTTCCAGTAAGCATGACATTGATGCAACCTTTAATATTCTTTTTTTTGAAATTTCTCTTATCTAAACTTTTTGTATGAATTTGTTTTTATGTTCTGTTTGTTTGAATTAAAAGAAAGAGCACAATAGTTTCTGTAACTTATTATTACAGTACAGGGGTATTATTATTATTATTGCTGCATATGAGTCATTATAGTATTGATATTATTACCACATATGCGCTGTTCATTAGGAATCCGAGTTACATACAAATCCGACTTAAAGACTTTCTTAGGAATACCTCATTTGTAACCTGGGGACTGCCTGTATATTGTTATAAAAATGTTCTGTCTTTATATTACTGTGCTTTGTCTTTGTTTTCTTTTTACTTATTATTCATGAATATGGTCGCCCGCCTTAGCTATGGACTGCCACCATCTATCTATTTCTACTATATCTTATGTTCTCATGCTCTATAGCTAACAAACTTATTTGTTTATGACTGTGCCAGTTAGACTGTATATTGAGTGCGAGATTATAAGATTTTCAACTATAGACAAAGCAAATATTGTTTGTATTCCCCTCTTATATTAATTCCTACCTTAAATTAGTTTTGGTATAATTATAAATCACATAGACTTTATCTTATGCAGGTTCAAATTTTTCAAAATAGTTCATTGACAGAATCAGTCCAATGTGTTATTCACAAACCATTTAATTAAATCAAATAGGAATATTTACAGAATGATTCACATTAACATATATATACAATTTCATTCCAATTCTTTTATTCTGAATTCTTCCTAATCCAAACTTAGTTCTAATTTTCTTCCTGTAAAGCTAATTCACAGTCTAGAATAACCTGCCAGTCATATATATATTAACTGACAATAAGGTATACCTTATGTAAGCCTAATTCAATATACATTATATCATAAACAGACACACTTGATATGCATTCTTGTTCAGAGTTATCACATATATAACTACTTACAGTTCTCATTCAGCACACTGTCTTTTACATGAATCTTTTTTTTTACACATGTGCTCCTTCTTATCTTTCTTTCCGTCTGCTGACTCATTCTTGATTTTCTGCTAAAATTCTTCCTTGGCTGAGTCGTCGATTATTCCATGTCCTATAGGACCCTTAACATGGCAGTAATGTGCAGTTCTTTCTTAGCAAGATGATTGACAGTTTACTTCTCACATGAAAACGGACCCAGGTAAGAGACTCAAAGAACTATGATGCTTCTCTTTAGATTACACAGCGGACTCAGGTAAGAGAAGATTTAGGAAACCACAAGACAATGGCGCTTTCAATGACTGAGAATGGATCTAAAGTGATGGCAGACCCAGGTAAGAGAAGGTTTAAAAAAAACCTTAAGACAAAATTCCTTCTCAACGACTTGCTTTATATACGCACAGATTTCCATTGTACACATACGCGCTTTCTCAAAATTTCCATATATAGTCATGTATTGACCTTCGGCAATGCTGACGTCATTCTTCACCCATCTTTGGAAATTTCCATCTATGGCAATTCTTAGAATTCTTCACTATTCTTAGAATTAGATTTACTGATTTGACATGAGTTACCAGCATTACATGATGACTTCATGCATCACATAATTTAAAAAAGGCTCATTACAAGATTATTACAGACAAAATAAAATTTTGTACATTCCTCTTAAAAAAAACATAAAAGCGAACCATGATAAGCTACATAATTATATATCATGAGAGATTTTACAATATAACCAAAAACCTTGTCTGCATTCGCAGCCTTCTATAACACCATTTTCTTTTTTTTTTTTTTTTGCGTTTTTTAACAGCCTCAAGATCTATTAAGAAACATAAAAACAAAACTGATGACAGTGTAAAATTCGATGCAGCAAAAATATTCAAGGCTCTTTGCATCGACTTTTAAGAAGTCACATCTAGGAAGCTTACAAAAATAACTTTGTTGTTACTGTAAATATTATACTAAATGCCTATGTATAAAGCCCAAAGGGAATTAGCTTGCTCACTTGTATAAACAAAAGATGTCTAAATGTTAAAGCCAAGGGCAATGCTTTGCCATCGGAATACTTTTTGATGTTAGTGCTCTGATGTAAGAGAACTCTTTTGTTTACAAACTCAATCTAAGACCACTTTCAAGGTCAGTGGTAAAAGGGACAGTGTGAATCAAACATAATTCCGCAGTCTGGTAAAACGGATTAAAGATGCACTTAAGGGGAGAAAGAGAAGTCAGCGTTAGTAGAAGATCAAGAGAGTCACCCGGAAATGTTTGGGGTCTCGAACCTTCATCCAGGGTTCCATGGAAGGATGAATATAAGGCATGGATCTTCAACCATCGAGATCGACATTTTTCGGCTTGGACGTACCGAGATTGGAAGGAAGTCAATCCACTGCAAGTTGTCCAGATCAGATGACGTTGCGACAGACGGTCGCTGGAAGCGATTAGCCACAGAAGGAGTAGCCACGCTGACCAGAATGCTTTGCTGCTTACATGAATCTGCATATGCTCCAATCGTTGAACCCCCTTCGCCCGAGTTCCAAGATGCCGGGAAATCGCGTTCCAGATCCCGCCAACCATTCTAGATGCTGGTGCTCCGAGATTCTCTAAGGAGAAATCCAAAACCCGAGATGGAGAAGAACCTAAGGACTCTGAAACGAACTGTGAAGAAGTGCACTAAAGGGATAAAGAACTTATGTGAGTTGTTTGTTACATATTATTTTGTTTGTGATGTAAGAGAACTATCTTAAATGGACTGCTAAGTTTATAGTGCTAAGATAGATATAGTCTGAGAGTAATTGATACAAGTTAATAGTTAGAATTTGTAGGTGTATAGACCAGAGCATATTAATTTCCTAAGAAGTAATTAGGATAGAAGTTTTAATTATTGATTGCAGTGAATTCTAAAGTTCTATGCTGCATAATTGCAGAAAATTATTCTAGAAGTTTTCTTCTATAATAGTTAGCTTAAACTTGGAATTATAAATTTTGTTGCAGCGAGTCTTGTAAATTTATTGCATAATTGCAGGAAATTGCCATAGAAGTTTTGTCATATAGAGCCTAGCTTAAACTGAAGTTAGAAAAAGCAATTCTCTATTGTATGAGTTGTATATTCAATCTTAGTATAAATAAACATGCTTGTTATATATTCAAGGAGTGCCGCCTGATCTTTAATATGCAATGCGCTGTTTCCAAATAAACTCAACCCTGTAAGCGGGAAGTTAAAAGATAGCTACGATAAGGAACACATAAAAGCCACGACTGTATATTAATCATTGAGAAAGGATTTATGTTAGATAGAGACCTACTGGAAGTATTACTATTTCTTATACCACGAAGTGACCACTAGTGGTGCAGTCGTTAACAAAAATAAATTTCTAGTGCTCTCAGGTATAAAAATATAAAATTATGGAAGATGGAGTAAATGAGAACAGAAAGAGTTACTATTAAGAGTTAATATTTACTATTATTATGGATTTATCCTGTCAGCTGTGCCATTGTTAACGTATGTTCTACTACGGCATTGTAGTTTTTACTACTGTTGTGTTTTAATGTATGTTGATTACTGTGCAATTATGAATGTATGCTTATTCTATTTCCTTATATCTTTCTGTGATCTATATTTAATTCCTTTCTATATACTGCATTAATACAACTCTTTCTGTTCTCATTTACTCTATCTTGCACAATTTTATATTCTTATACCTGAGAGCACTGGAAATTGATTTTTGTTAACGACTGTGCCACTAGTGGTCTCCTCGTGGTATAAGAAATAGTAGCACTTCCAGTAGGTTTCTATCTAACATAAATCCTTTCTCAATGATTAATATACAGTCGTGGCTTTTATGCACTCCTTATCATAGCTATTTTTTAACTTGCCACTTACAGGGTCACGTTTATTTGGAAACAGCGCATTGCATGTTAAAGATCAGGCAGCACTTCTTGAATATATAACAAGCATGTTTATTTATACTAAGATTGAATATACAACTCATACAATAGGGAATTGCTTCTTCTAACTTCAGTTTAAGCTTGTAAATTTATTGCATAATTGTGGGAAATTGCCATAGAAGTTTTGTCTATTATATGACATAACTTCTATGGCAATTTCCTGCAATTATGCAATAAATTTACAAGACTAGCTGCAACAAAATTTATAACTGCTAGTTTAAGCTAACTATTATAGAACAAAACTTCTATAGCAATAATTAAAATTTCTACCCTAATTACTTCTTAGGAAATTAATATGCTCTGGTCTATACACCTACAAATTCCAACTATTAACTTGCATCAATTACTCTCAGGCTATATCTATCTTAGCACTATAAACTTAGCAGTCCATTTAAGATAGTTCTCTTACATCACAAACAAAATAATATGTAACAAACAACTCACATAAGTTCCTCATCCCTTTAGTGTACTTCTTCACAGTTCGTTTCAGAGTCCTTAGGTTCTTCTCCTTCTTGGGTTTTGAATTTCTCCTTAGAGAATCTCAGAGCACTGGCGTCTCATCTAGAATGGTTGGCAGGATCTGGAACGCGATTTCCCGGCATCTTGGAACTCGGGCGAAGGGGTTCAGTGTCGGAGCATATACAGATTCATCTAAGCGGCAGAGCATTCTGGTCCGGCACGGCTACTCCCTCCGTGGCTAATCGTTTCTGACGACCATCTGTCGCAACGTCATCTGATCTGTACGACTTACGGTGGATCGACTTCCTTCTCCTCTTTACCTTCTTCCGATCTTCCATGTCCCAGCCAAGAAATGTCGATTGCGATGGTTGAAGAGCCATGCCTTATATTCATCCTTCCACGGAACCCTGGATGAGGTTTTGAGAAACCCAAACATTTCCGGGTCGTGACTCTCTTGGTTTTCTACTAACGCTGACTTCTCTTTCTCTCCTTAAGTGCATCTTTAATCCGTTTTACTGGACTGCAGAATTATGTTTCATTCACGTTGTCCCTTTTACCACTAACCTTGAAGGTGGTCTTAGACTGAGTTTGTAAACAAAAGAGTTCTCTTACGCTTCAATCAGAGCACTAACATCAAAAAGTATTCCGATGGCTTTAACATTTAAACATCTTTTGTTTATATAAGTGAGCAAGCTAATTCCCTTTGGGCTTTATACATAGGCTTTTAGTATTATATTTACAGTAACAACAAAGTTATTTTTGTAAGCTTTCTAGACGTGACCTCTGTAAAAGTCAATGCAAAGAGCACTGCATCAAATTTTACAATAGGGCAATAAAAAATGTAGTTTACTTTTTCTATGCGATTCATTCCAAACATCTCCAAATCAATGTACACTGTATAAGTTTATCATCTTAATTTTTGCAACTATTATCTTCATTTTCTATAGTGCATTCTCAATAAGGATAATAATAAGATAAACACAGTTATGACATGATTACCTGTTAAGACTACTGTGATTACTTCTATTGTATAAATAATTTTATTTCTGTTTTTATGTGAATCTAAAACTGTAGCACAGTCCTGTGGGTTGACTAAGGGTTAAATAATCAGGAAACCCTACTTCATGCCCCAATAAGCAGCATAGTGGTTGGAGAGCATAGATGCTATCCACCCAACACCATTTTTACTTCTTTTATCCACATTACTAATCATTTATCTCTTATTTTGTTTAAAATTGTATAACTTCAGATCATCTAGTTTGCTGTGTAATGAATATAGAAGGTTTTTTATAAGTATTTTCCTTTTATGACTCTTAGGAACAAATATCCTAGAGTAGCCTATGTAGCTCAGCAGAAATGGGCTTGACCGCATGAAGAAAGATGTAGATTCAAATCTAGTTGCTGACTAGAAGAACATTTTCTAAGCCTTTCTTTGAATGGTTCCTGAGTTAGTCAATCTCTGGCATGGGCAAACAGGTTTTTTTCTCTTGGAAACTCAAGATAATAGACTGTAGAACTCACACTATCTCTGACAATAAATATATAATGTTTGGATCAGGGACCATGATATGGCAGCACTTGCCTGCTATCTCTCTCTTCACCAGATGCCAAATATTGTAAGTGATAGTCTTTGACCAGCTATGTCTAATTAATTGGTCTCCAGTGGAAATTGAACTGCCCTCTCAGTCTCCAAAAGTTAGATAGTGCTAAAAACGGCCTCGCTTACTCCCTATAAGGGAATCAAAGGCTTTTTTTTTTTTTTTTTTTTTAAGAAATAGATATCTGAAAAATTTTTTTACATATTTTGAGCTTTGAGTATGTAATTTCCTACTTAGCATTATTTCATTAAAAAACAAAGAAATATGGGGTTGCTTAATAGTCATAGCTAGATAACTGTAGGATTTTAAGAAATGGAGAACTGACCAGGGCTTTTAATGTAATGTCCAATCCTCACTTTTCTTGTAGTGCGCTCTGTTGGTAGGTATCCATCTGGATAATGAATGAATATCGATGGGTTGGCAATTCAGGATTTAGCCAATCAAATTGCATTCTGTATTAGCCAAAACCAGTTGATCAGAATGACCTTACAACTTGAGATGTCAGTTCAGGTGGGACCTCACCAGGTTAACCAGTGCCCTGCTATTTACATCAGGGAACAAGGGCAAACACTGAAAAGCTACTGGAAGAAACTCCAACTTACATAATCAAATTTCTAGATAAAAATATCAGTGAAAAAGATGTGGAACTGGCAGAATTACAGAAGTACCAAATCAACATAACCAGTGTTACCAAAACAAAGAAGACAAACACAGGTAGTTCTAAATAACTGCTACAAGATGTTATTACCAGAGACCTCCAGGAAGTTAACTCACTCATTGAGGAAGGTCATGTGTAACCCATACTAGCTGTCATATATATTCATGTATTTTTTCAAGTTCAGTGAAAGATATTATGTTCAGGCATTAGTGATCAGGGAAAGAAAGAAGTAGCTATAGTATTCAACAGCAAACACAAAGATACGTTTTTTGAAAGACAGGCAGTTTCAAGCAGAGTTGTATTAGGCAAATATCAAAGTGAGGAATTGGACAGTGAGATTTATTTGTGCTTGTGGGTCTACAGAAGGTTCCTTGAAGGAAAAAGTGGATGAATTTTTTTGGATCATTAGAGATGTCAGCTGACAAAAAAAAATACTTGGTATTTGTTGTTAGGAAATGAATACTCGACATATCTAAGTGTGTTGGAGAAAAGAGGAGAGCTAATAATAATAGAAAGTTCCTGCTGGGTTTCTATTCAGGACACAGAGTAGTCATTACTCACACTATGTTCCAACATAAAGATGCACACAAATTCTCATGCAGAGAAGACACAAGTAATAAGAAGAGTCTCTCATTGACTATGTTATTGTCAGTAGCAACATCTATATATTTCTGGATAAAAGAGGGGAAGTAATGAAAATAGGAAGGGATCACCATTTAGTTTTGAGCAGGATAAAAATTAATACCATATTGAAAAGAAAAGTGTATAGGAAAGTGTATCCAGCTCACACCTCAAAGTTGAGCAGCTTTCACAGGTTAGCTGGATTACATAAATATTATTATTATTCACTACTTCCTAATGGTAACCTCTCTAATCATTGAAGTGGCACAAATGATAAACTGGTTTGTAGTATACTAAATGTCCAATGGCTTTCACAAGAAAATTAATCACTAAGGAAGCAATTTCATTTCATGGTTCATTTCATGATGGAAAATACATTGTCTTGAGAACTCAGTTAAAAGAAATCACAATATTTCTCCTCTTTGTTCAACATGTTAAGATCATTGACACATCACTCAAGTAACTTGGCTTCATGGAAATTAATTTCCAGGTTGGTTGACAGAGTGGTTAGCATATCCACTCTCCAACCAAAAGGTTGTCAGTTTGAATCCTACCACGAGCATGAATGTTTGTGATTGTCTTGAGGTGGAAGATGGATTTCATTGCCCTGTGAAACCATTGCCTGTTTATTTGGAGGCTTGAAAAACCTTCCTTGTTTGGTCCTTAGAGCATCGTTTCCAATGTAAAAAAAAATAAATAAATAAAATTACAGAAAAAGATATATAAAACTAATAAAAATAAACAATCATTAGCCATCCTACAGTACATTAGTATTGTGGGTTTATTTATATTTCTTGAGTGGAAGTCACATAAAAATATAAAAGTACTAAATAGAGCAGTCAGTCCTATTTGCAAATTGTGTGTATTCCTAAAGCATGCTGCTGAGCTGGGAATACCTTGGAGGTCATTGCAAACAATCTTAAGAAAATATTTACACGTTTCTGGACAAGATGCAATTAGTGCAAGATCTGAACCAAAGAGATAACCAACAACATCTGATGTACGCTGTTTGCTCACAAGAGTTGGTCCGAGAACAAAATGACTTAATGGATCATCTGATAATGAGCGATGAAGCTCATTTTAACTTGAATGGTTTTGTAAACAAGCAGAACTGCAGAATATGGGGTACCAAGGATAGTCCACCAATGATAATTACACTCACTTAAGTGTACAGTCTGGTGCACAGTTGCATCACGGTGTGTTATTGGACCATTTTTCTTTGAAGACCACAATGGCAATGCTGTAACTGTAACCGGTGAGCGATATCGCAATATGATCAACAATTTTTAAGCCTCTTGCTGATACTCCAGAGATGTGGTTCCAACAGGATGGGGCCCACATACTGCACACACTGCTCGCGCCATGTAGGGGTCTTAAGGGAGATTTTTGGTGAGCGTCTAATTTCAAGAAATTTGGCATTTAATTGGCCCGCTAGTTCGCCAGATTTAACAGTTACCGACTTTTCCGTTTGGAGACATCTTAAGGAGAGGGGTGTATTTGAATTAAACCAGAACCACAGAGCAGCTCAAGGAGAACATTCGAGTCGAAATACAGGAATTAATGCAAGATACTCTGACACGCATAATGGGAAATGTTCTCAAAAGAGCCCAACTTTGTGAAGCTGAAAGCTTCACAAAGTTGGGCTCTTTTGAGAACCCACCTTTGTTGGGTTCTTATAGAACATAGTCTTCCATATCTAGCTCATAAAATTCTCCATGGATTATATATTACTGTTTCGAAGAGAAATAAATTCAAAACTTAAAATTTAAAAAAATTATTATTGTAAACCCCTTCGCTACTTTTGCACCACCTTGTATATATAAATCCTTATGTGATATACATGTATGGATCTCCTTATGTGATACACCAGATAAAGAGGTTGCTCTCTGTTGAATAGGAATCAAGAGAAACAAGACCTCTACAGATTCTGCAACTAGGTTAGTTCATTATAGAGCTTATTTGCTTGTTCCTTATACTGATTATAGTTAGATTACAAAACATAAACAAAAAAACCTTGTACCTAGCTCCACATAAGTCAATCATCCAGCACACCTTTTCCTATTGAGGGATAATGACATGCTTATGTATAAATACATACTTGTAATTCTGCTTGAACCCTTATTCATATTTTATAGACTCCCCTCATTTTGCTAATAAGTGTAGTCACTATTTTTGTGCTTTTGACAATCTCCTTGAGCCTTATACACTTGGACAGATTTCATCTAAACATTCAAATTTATATTGTTTTAAAAAAAAAAAAAAATCTTAATTTTAATGTTTTTTTAGAAAATTTCTTAGAATTTTTTTATATTTCTAGTTTTACACACACACACATGCTCGCATGCACACATTATCTGTTACATTTTAACCTTGGATTTAGTGATTATAGTCTTAGATGCTAATGCCCCAATAAATGGCTAAAACAATAACAGTCCATCAACCAAGCTAACAAATATGAATATCCAAAGGTCAGACTAATCAGGTTGCTAGTACATTTTCAACACATTATGAAATCCATAATGTCTAGTGCTTTTTCAGAGAGTAGTGATTTTTTTAAACATGATGATGTACATGTATTATTGGATTTAATTAAACATATTTTTATCATAAAATATGCTTACTGATGTTGTGTGTGTCTGTGAAGTCAAGGGAAATTTGAATTGGGTATGTGCGATATTTATTGATTGCCCAATAATAAGGTTGTATAATGAAGATGACTGTTATAAGGGTATAGATTACAGTGTTGAATATTTAGGAATGAAGAGTTTGACTCCTTTTATTAAGTACACTGGATGCCAATCCCATAATAAATTTTTATTTAATTTGCAGTAAAGAAGGGCCAGTGCAGATCTATTACACCAAAAGAGCTACTAAAGATGCATAAGCAGAAATTAAAGTCTTTACAAACTAATCAGCAAATTCAGCAAAACACTGTGCAGAGTAATTTGCTACTATCTCCTCAACTGGGAAGAGGATTAAACCCAAATGAAGATCTCATTCTTACCACCAGTCGCATTGCACTAAAGAAGACTTCATTTTCACCTGCTGATATTAATAAGGTACTAAAAGTATTTGAATTTCCTTTTAATTTCTACATATTTAAATATAAATAATTATAATTGTTTTTTTAAATCCCACACACAACAGGTACAATAACCTATAGCACATCAGTGCTGTGTGTGTGAGATGTAGATGAAAGTTGAATAAGAAGAAACCTATTGACATTTTTCTTAAAGAGCTGTAGATTGAAAGTATTGGCCAACTCATCATGGGGAGAGACTGTTCCAGAGGACAGAAATAGATAGAATAGATGAGGAAGAAGAGAAGCATGTTCAATAAGTTTGCCGTTGCACTGTAAAGGGATGTTGGACAGCAGCTGTTCTTGTTTTAACAGGCCTAACAGCAAGTGGAGGAATGATGTTTGCCAATTCACTGGAGCAGTGATCATGGAAGTACCAGTAGAAGACACATAGAACTGAAATATTGCATCTATAGGATAGAGGTTGGAATGGGTCTGTAAGGGAAGGGTAATCTGTGGGCTGCACTGCTCTCCTCTGGATAGCATCAAAAATTTTAAGGAGGTTTTAGATGCACCACCCCAAATGTGTGTGTTTGTACAGTATTCTAAGGATGGGTGGATTTGGGATTTATATAGGGTTAGTAGCTGGATAGGTGTAAAATATCTTCTTGAGCAAAAAAAATGCCTGGTTTTTTAGAAGCTGAGGAAGTTACTGATTTGATGTGTTTGGGCCAAGAGAGGTTGGAGGTAAATGTTCAGTCCAAGGAGACATAGTTCATCGTGTCTAGTGACGTGCATATTACTGAGGATAAGGGAAGGTGAGCTGAGATCCTTTTTGTGAGAGAAAAAGCAGGACTGCATTTTGGTGGCATTAAAGGTGACTAGGTTATCTTTGCCCTACTGAAGGATGGTATGGAGATGAGTGTTTAAGGCACTGGTTGCAGATGATTGTGATGTAAGGGATGTCTGGGAACTACATGGTTTGTCAAAGGAGTAGGATGAGTGGAGAGTGCTATCATCAACAAAGCTATGGATAGGATTTGTAGTGATTGAGTGAAAGAATGGTGCCGTGAGGTACTCCTACATTGGTGCAAAGCTCGAACAGAGGGTGCCATCCACCATGACATGCAGTAAACAACAAGAAAGAAAGAAAGCTGGCTATCCAGTTACAGAGGGTGGCAGGTAGACCAAAGGAAGGCAGTTTGCAAAGCATGCCTTGATGCTAAACAAAATCGAAAGCCTTGGAAACGTCCAGGGAAAAAGTACACATTTCTTCAAACTTTTCCATGGCACGTGCCCAGTGGTGAGTGATGTAGGCTAAGATATCAGCCGTGGATCTGGATTGGTGAATCTGTATTGGTGGTTGCTGATTAACTGGTGAGCTTCTAAGTAGTGAAGAAGTTGATCATTGATAACTTTCTCCATTATTTTGGAGAGGATTGGGGTGATGGCAGTTGGTCGGTAGTTAGATGGTAGGCTTTTATCTCCCTTTTTTGGAATGGGGTGGATATATATGTTAGTTTCCATGAGATGGAATAGGTTAGCAGCCCCCCCCCCCCCCCCACACACACACCCTCAATCTATCCTCATAGGAAACATTCTACAGACCACTAACCATATCTTGGTCACTCACCACTGAATCTTCTCCACTGCTTGCTCATCCCCAAGAAACTCAGGAGATCAGACTCGAGCACAGTAATTCAGATATGGATGTATCAAGACCTTATAAAGAGGAATAACAACTTCCGTGTCTCTTGTTAGTGTGTTTTGCAATTCCCAACTAATCTTATGAGCTACCTTAGCAATATGCCATCTAAACTTTAATTCTCTGTCTACTACCACTCCTAAATCTCTTGCTCTATCTATTTCCTGGAGTATGGTTCCATCTATGTGGTACACAGCTTGTAATCTATTTATCCCAAAATGCATAACTTTACATTTCTCCACATCAAACTGATACCATTATATTTTCCCCACGCTGACAGCCTATTTAAATCACTCTGCAAGTTCTCCACATTGCATTGATTAACTATTACTCTACCGAATTTTACATCATCAGCAAACATTTTTACTATATCATTTATGTACAAATTAAACAGTAGTGATCCCAACACCTGAACCTTAGGACACAGTCAGACTAGTGGTGTGTCCTAAGCAGCAGCAGTGTTTTCACCTTGATTCTCCATATTCCACCTTGATTGCCCCTCCATATACCACTTTCTAATATCTGTCCATCAGATACCCTCTTATCCACATAAACAGTGTTGCATCCATTGCTATTTGTTCTAATTTGCATCACAGAGTTCCATGTGGTATTCTGTCAAATGGCTGTGCAAAATCCAGTAGAATCATCATATTGGCATTTCCTATTACCAGCTATACTAGGCATGACTGATTCTTCACAAAAGCTATGTTGCTTCTAATAGAGTATCATATTCTTACCCACCATTCTTGGTTTCTCTTTTTTGACCAATTTTTCCAGTACTTTTACTGGAAAAATTGGTCAAAATTTTTCCAGTAAAAATTAATTGGTTAATTTTTCCACTCCTGAGTAACCACTCAGTAAATCAACTATTTTATCTGCTTTTGTCGCTTAATCACCATCAGCACTCATTAAGATTATTCTTCCATATTCCACATAATGATAGAACTCTTTGGGATTTCCTTTGGCCTAGTTTCTTCTCGTAATCTGATTTTGCCATTCTTACCATGCTGGTCACCTTTCTCCTTATATAGCCTCCATAGCATTTTCTTTTTTCTGCAACTCATGCTTAATAATATTGCTCTTAGGTATACTATTTAATATTGCTTCTTCTAGATGTCCATTAACTATCTCCCATGCACTACTAGTATCCTTCTCTTGCAGGGTTTTATGCTGTTGCACATCTTCAGCTTCCTCCTAAGCTTGTCACACTCATATGCCTTGTAGTTCCATATATAACCCTTTCTTGATAGAATATTCCTCATGTTTTACGATCTACCAGTTCAAGACTTTTCCCAATTGGAGGCACTGTAGTCACCTTTGTTATGGATATACTGCCTTAATTAGTTGATCTCTCAATAAGCGTATAAATTCCATTTTCTTCCTTCCAATTCATATCTATCACATAATAATCACTTGACCTGCACTCATTGTACTAATTTGCTGATGCATGTCTTCTAGATAAACCCTGGAACCCTCGGCCTAGCAGCAATCAACTATATATTTCGTCTTATTGGTCTTGATCTCACACTAGACTGTTTCAAATGAACAGCCACCATTCCACCGATCTCATAGCTGCAATTCATCAGCAATACCCCCTCCTTCCATCCTGTTAATTGAAAACAAATTGAATTTGCACAACTAGAAAAGTAAAATAAAAGTTGGCTGAGGAGAGTGGACTTCCCATGGCAGTTTCTTCCACTTGGTCGTAGAACTTGTTTTGATATACAAAGTATCCAATCTCTCTTGCTCTGGCCAACTTTTATTTAGAGCTTCTAGAAGACATTCTTTTCTCATCCATACATCCTCAACCTTCATTTTAGGTTCAGTATGTTGATAACATTTTTGGTGTGTGGCCTCACAATAAAGAAACTTTATCAAAGTTATTAGCTACCATAAATACTTTGCACCCATGTGTGTTGAATTCACTATGGAAACAAATTATCCTTTCTAGACATTCTTCTCATCTGTTCACCATCAGATGATTTAACTACATCAGTATATCGAAAGCCCACTTCCACCATCTCCATGCAACATCTTTCTCAAAAGACAGGAATTATAAAATCTTTATTTCGACATGCTAACACTATTTGTTCAACTCCTCATCAATTACAGGAAGAACTCTTAAATATCAAATGATATGTGAAATTAAATGGCTTCTCAGAAAGGACTACACAACATCAGTTTGATGCCAACAAACCTAACCTAAACAAGAAGGAAAGAAACAGTACGTTGAATTTCAATTCCGTACATTTCAGGAGTTTCAGAACCGATTTCCAGAATTCTGAAGAAATACAATTTAGTGGCTAATTTTATACGTATCAAAAATTTATTAACTTGTTTCCCCTTTTTTAAAAGATAAACGCTCACCGATGTCTCTCTCTGGTTGGCACCAAGTTCCTTGTGACTGCCACCTATCCTACTTCAGGCACACTGAATTCATGCATGCTCAATAGAAAAGAGAATATAAGACCATCAGTCATATATTTGCCACAGAAAATCTCATAAATTGGGCATAGCCCAACACAAGATAGACACAGACCACAATAACACTCCTACTACATTGTTGTCAGTCCAAATTTGAGCATTTATTTAAAGAGGGGGTGCTTAAGGGTCAAAACTGTATAACTGAGAGGATACCTCCACATAGCCTTTAAAGGAATGTGGAGAACTGACCAGGGCTTCTGACCTAATGTCCAATCCTCACCTTCTCGTGGTGCACCTTGTTGGGTATCTACCTGGATACTGAACGAACGAGGATGGGCTGGCAATTTGGGATTTAGTCGACCAAATTGTATTCTTATTGGCTTAAATCAATATAGAAAATGATGGTACAACATGACAAAATTTCATGCGGGCTGGGACATCGCCCGGTTCAACAAGGCCTCCCCCGTTGTTTTTGCCAGGGAACCAGGGCGAACAGCAAAAAGTCAGCTACTGGAACAAATCTGAATGCACACCCCAACTCAACATCACCAGAGTTAAAGATCGGTACTCTCAACATAAGAAGCCTGAATGGCAAAGAAATGGAGCTAGCTGAGGAATTAGATAAGTACCAGATCGACATAATAGGGGTGACTGAAACAAAAAAAGACAAAAACTGGTGAGATCTTTCTGAGCAATAAATACAAAATGTTATATTCAGGAAATGACAATCAAGGAAAAGAAGGAGTAGCCATAGTATTCAACACAAAATATGAGGCTAATCTTCTTGAATGGCAGGCAGTCTCAAGTAGAGTGATGTGGGCAAATATCAGAATGGGAAATTGGACAACTAGACTTATTTGTGCCTATGGTCCCACAGAAGGTTCTACTAAGGTAGAAGTGGAGGAAATTTTTGATGCTTTACAAAAGCAACTGACACAATGAAAAAGGAAAAGTTGGTCCTTGTAGGGGATCTAAATAGCAGAGCAGGAAATGATTGTCAGATATACAAAAATATTTTGGGAAAATTTGGAGAAAAGAGCAAAGCCAATAATAATGGCAAATACCTGTTGGATTTCTGCTCAGGACATGGACTGGTTATTGCTAACACCAAATTCACATGGAAAGAAGAGGCAAGGAATAAGAAAAGTCTCATTGACTATGTTATTGTTGATAGTGATGTTTTCTCCCTGGTGCAGTACACCAGAGTGTACAGAGGATTTGAAATTGGAAGCGATCACTATTTAGTCTTGAGCAGGATAAAATTGAATTTCATATTGAAAAGAATCACATGTAAGAAAGTTTTAAAGTGAATAAAAGTTGAGCAGCTCTCAGATGCGAACTGTAGACTAAAATACACAAACATGATTGAAGAAAAAATGAAAGAGTTTGAGAACAGAACCAAACCTTGGAGATTCAGTGGCAAGCCTTGAAGAAAACCCTGATTGATTCAGCCAGAATGGCATGTGGTGAGGTTGTCTGCAAGGATAGAACTCCATGGTGGGCACAGGAAGTTAAAGAGGCAGTGAAGGAAAAGAAGAAAGCATATCAAAAGTTCCTGGCAAATAAGTCAGATTTTGCTCTTAGAGAATACAGAGACAAATGTAAGAAAGCAATACACTGTGCAAAACTAGCTAAACAAAAGTCATGGGAGGACTTTGGCAAGAACATAGAAAATAAATATCAAGAAGGTGGTAAGATATTCTGGAGGTAATTGAAGAAGCTTAGAAATGGAGGAAAGAGTGCTGTAAAAGGAGTTAGAGATGATAAAGGTGACATGAAAACAGGAGAAAAAGATATCCTTGAAGTATGGAGTAATTACTTCGAAAAATTGCTAAATGAAACAAGCAGCACAGTGGTAAAAAAAACACTCAACAGGCATACAGTCAGGAATACATATCCATACTTGAAGTAGAAAAAGCCATTAAAGGCTCGAAATGTGGAAAGGCAGCAGGAGTAGATGATATTCGACCGGAAATGCTGAAGTATGGCGGTATAAAAGTCTTACAGTGGCTGCACTGCATAGTTCAGAAAGCGTGGCCAGAGGGATTAATTCCCGATGATTGGAGTAGAGCTCTCATAGCACCCATATATAAAAAGGGAAATAAAACTGAATGTCAGCATTACAGAGGTATTTCTATACTGAGTGTTCCTAGCAAGATTTATGCAAGTATACTTGAGAAACGGTTGAGACGAATTGTGGAAGAAAAGCTTGGTGAAGAACAAGCTGGATTCAGGCCAAATAGCGGCTGTCAGGATCAGATCTTCACTTTACGACAAATAGTTGAGAAAGCATGGGAATATAACAAAGATCTGCATTTAAGTTTTGTTGATCTGGAAAAGGCATATGACAAGGTGCCAAGAGAGAAGCTATTCAATACGCTACAGTTATATGGTATCAATGGGGCATTATATCAAGCAATACTTAGTCTTTATTTGAGTTGTAAGTCAGCAGTTAGAATTGAAGGAAGTGCAGGAAGATGGTTTGATGTTAAATCTGGTGCGAGACAAGGATGTACATTATCCCCTCTGTTATTCATTATCTATATGGATCACATTATGAAGGAAAGTGGTATTAAACATGATATCAGAATTGGAGATGTTAATGTCTGTGGACGATGTTATACTTCTAAATAAATCCGCGACAAGTCTGCAAGAATCCCTGACTAAATTGAATAACTGTTGTAATAGATATGGTATGAAGGTCAGCAATAAAAAGACAAAGACAATGAAAATAGGTAGAATTATTGAAAATGTCAACTGTGTTGTGAATGGGGAACCTGTGGAACAATTAAAACTTTTCAGCTACGATTTTTAGTGAAGATGGTAAATTAAATATGGAAATAAACAACAGAATCAACAAAGCTGGTATGATAGGAAGTCAATTGAATAAATTCATATGGAATAAGAGAGAAATTAGTCGGAACACTAAATTAGCTGTATACAAGACAGTATTCAAACCAGTTTTAACTTATAGATCTGAGAGCTGGGTCAGAAGTAAAACACTTGACCAAAGACTAGAGACCGCAGATATGAGAGTCCTGAGAAAGATTAGAGACGTGAACAGATGGCATCAATGGCAATATCATATTAAAAACAAGGATATTAGGAAAGAACTTGACATTGTCGCCATCCAGGAATGCATTAACAGAGCTAATCTCAGGTAGTGTGGTCACTTAGATAGAATGGGCGAGGAAAGATAAGCAAAACAAGTGTTCTCTGCCAGGTTGGCAGGAAAACGACCCAGAGGAAGACCAAGATATAGGTGGATTGATACGGTACAATGTGCCTTAGACGATAGAAATATAAGATCTGATAATGATAATATTGGAGTCTTGATAAGTAACAGACTGATTTGGAGGAAAATTGTAGATAGGAAGTTAGTAATGACGTAAATTTTTCATGTAGCACTATCATATCCTGTACACCCCTTGAGGGTACATGTCAGGAATTTGATGATGATGATGATTTACAGAGAATACTGAAACCTTGCTTTACCACCTGAACTTGAATCGGAACGATTGCCTATATATATTTATCAAAAATATGGGAGTCTTATTAGAATAACACATTATTATTATTATTTTATTTATTTTTTAGTCATGATTAACCTATGTTTCCTCACTTATAGCATTATGCTGTTGTAAATATAAAATCACATGGCTCTTTCTGTTTCAAATCAATCCATTGGTTGCATTCAACCTTTTAATAAACTGTCTGCCACGAAGATGATCTGTAAGTTTCAGACCAATACATCTGGCTTTCTAAACAAATAAATAGTATTAGTAAATAGCCTTGTGTTTTTTGTGTAAATAAGTAATATAACTATGCCACAAGTTTCTCTAAAAGAATGGATACTTTATTATTCTTTTATTTGATAATTTTTAATAGCAAGTGAAAGCATTTTTGGTCATATTTTGAGTGCTGAGTTTTATGTTTTTTAAATAATCCCTAATAAATATGCACCAAATATTTAAACTGACGTGCAAAACAGACATTTCTAATTATGAACTCATGTAGTCTCCAAATTGCATCTTCTGAGTAATGTAAAATGGCTGCATTTAAGTAAACAGATACTCGCCCAAGACAAGGTTAATTTGTGTCGGTTTATTTATTTATTCGTATTGCATGAATATCAAAACATGCAGTACAATACACTGTCACTTTAATAACATCTAAAATTAAAAGTCAAAAGTCATTTTAAAAACCAATAAAATTAAAAGGTTACATCCATATTGGTCAGATAGTTTATAGCTTCGGGTGTAGCACTTAAAAAAGTCCAATTTGTCTCCTGAATATGCTCTGAGATAACACTGAGTCACAATATGGTTCACAGTTTGTCTCTGAGCTCCACAATCACAATGCGGGGATGGTCGTTTACCCCATTTAAAAAGCATGTCCGCACATACACCATGACCAGTTTGTATTCTATTAAGCTGAGTCCAGGATTTTCGTTGGAGGTGTGAGCAAACATCAAAACTTTCTTGTAATTCATTGAGAGAAACTTTTGTGATGTCATCTGTATGGCTCTCCCACTGTTCTTGCCACTTTTGCTTCAAGTCAAAGTTAGAATGTAGTAGTAGTTGGGCTAATTGTAGTGGTGGATGTCTTGATCTCAATCGTCGTACACTTAAGTCTGGGAGATCTAAATGTATTGGTAGGGCTGTGTTCTCCAAGATTTTCTTATACTCCTGTAAGAGAGCCTTAGTCCTGCACAGATTAGGTGGAACAATGTTACTAAGAGCTGGAAGCCAGTGTGTGGGCGTTGATTTAATTGTGCCAGAAATCAGTCTCATTGTATTATTTAGTTGGCTATCAACAAGTTTAACATGTATGCTATTTAGCCACACTGGTGAGCAATATTCAGCAACAGAGAAAACTAGATCAAGAGCAGTAATCCGCAGATTATCAGCTGTTGCTCCCCATGTCGTGCCTATTAGTTTTTGTATTATGTTGTTACGGGTTCTTAACTTAGCAGAAACATTTGTTAGGTGTTGCTTGTAAGAGAGCAACACCTAACAAATGTTTCTGCTAAGCTGAAGACAGACACAAAAGCATGAGTCTTCAGCCTGACTCATGCTTTTGTGTCGAATGGCAATTACAGTGTCATCAGCATAACAGAACTTGCGTGAGATGGTAGCAGGCAAGTCACATGTGTATAGGTTATAAAGTAAGGGTGCCAATACTGACTCTTGTAGAAGACCATTATTAAGTTTTCGTTGTCGGGACATTTTATTTCCTAATATAACTTGAAAGAAACATTCAGTGAGCATGGAGGAAATTAAGTGTGCAGTCCGTTTACATGGGACAATGCTAAGAAATTTGTATATAAGCCCTTCACGCCACACTGTATCATAGGCTGCTGTTAGGTCCAAGAAGACAGCTGATGTTTTTTCTTGCTTCTGAAATCCAGCTTCTATGTATGATGTTAAAGTGAGCACTTGATCACAGCAACCACGTTTTTCTCTAAAACCAGCTTGATCAATCGGGACATGCTGCATAATTGGTATGGACAATCTGTTGTACAGAAGGCGCTCTAACATTTTGTAGGTGCAGCTCAATAAAGCAATAGGTCTGTAACTTTTTGCCTCCTGGGGTGATTTTCCAGGTTTAAGAATAACTATTTTTGACTTCTTAAACTGGCTAGGTAGTCGGCCAGTCAATAATATATCAGAAAAGAATTCACAGAGCCATTTTATAGTATTTGGCCCGCTATTAATCAGAAATTCAGGATGGACACCGTCGAAGCCTGGGGCCTTGCCTGCTTTGATATCTTTTATGATGGCTTTTACTTCATCTATAGTGAAGATTGAGGCATATTGTGAGAAAGCAGGGGCATTTATTTTTAAAGCTGTAAGTTCTTTCTTAACTTTCTTGGTATGTTCACGGTCCCTAGGTGCCCTTGATATATTAACGATTTGATTAGCTATTTTCTCAGGGGAGATGATTGTGCTTTTTCTTTTAGGTAGATTAGTTGTGGATAGTTGTTGGAGAAGATTCCAAGCTTTTCTACTTGATCATTTGAAGTCAAGGTTTTCAACCGTATCAATCCATTTTGTTTTTCGAGATGAGTTCAGGCTATGTAGTAATTCATCTGCTATTTCAGGATCTTCACTTTTCAGGAACTCTCTGTAGAGATGTTCACTCTCTTCATTCCATCCGGTGACATAATCTTTTCTGTAACCTCTAGGGATATATTTTTTCACAATTGATATGATTGTTCCTATAAATCTCTTGTACTCTACAACTCTAGCAGGTATCCACCGAACACATTTATCCAATTCATTCGTAAAATTTCTCCAATTTGCTTTTTTAAAATTCCAACGCGGTCGTGGAAAGGATCTTGCTATAGGTAGTGTAGTGTCATACCAATTTCCAGTAACACTGGTCGATGTTGACTGTGTGGGAAGTTAGAAAGTACATATCGTTTTGCTGGTAATGGTTGCCCTTCAGTGTTTATTGAAACAAAACCTAAGTCTGGATTAGACTCTGTTTGCCATGCTGATGATCTAAAGGTGTTTCTATCTTTGGCATCAAATACAAGGTGTATATTATTTATTTCTGCCCATTGAATGAGGGTAGTCCCGTAGTCGTTGTTATCACAGTACTTCCATTCTTCATGATGGCTATTAAAATCACCAATCCATACTGTTGGATGTTGATAAGTAGGTATCACATCTATAGACCATGATGTTAAAGGAGGTTTATAGACATTGACTATTGTTATGTTGTGAATTTTCACACTCACAAGATGGGTATTGTTATCACATCTCGTTGTCAGGACAGAAGCATTTTCTATATCATCCTTGATATATGTTGCAATGCCATAATTTCGGTGGTATGTAGCACCAATCAGAGTGTAACCAGTTATTTTTCCTCTTCTATTAAGGTCGTCTTCGTTTTCAGCATGTGTTTCTTGAAGAAGCACAACGTCAATGTTATTTTCTTGTAGTATTTTGCAGAGATAGTCACATTTTGCTCTGTTAATTCCCTCGATATTCAGTTGACACATATTAAGGCTAAATCCCAGTTTTTTGTCAGCATCATCAATAAAATTAGAAAAATCAGTATTGTTTGACTGTTTGAATCAGTATTCCATGCCTTAGCCAGGAGAACTACGTGTTAGACTGGCTGCATTTGTTTCGGTGTAATTGTTGAATGCTAGATGAATACTATTATGATTCATTAAAATTTGATGATTATAACAGAAAGAGGAGAGAAAAAAGTGAATCATTGCCCAAAAGTTTTGATAAATTTAGCACTCATTACAGATACTATTAGGATGGTGTTGAAAAACTTCACTGTTTCCTTGAAGAGCCATTTGACTAAAGTTACTGAATTTGGTGTATACGTTTGATATACAAATTGATGCACTTTCCAGTCCAATATTTATCTTTTCCTATTTCTGTGGATAATCTTAATATCTTTCCAGAGAATCCTGTTCTGGAGGAGACACTGTAATCAGCCTGAACTGATTTATTTGAATGGAGAAAGCATATGTAGTCCATATATTCAAGAACCCTTGAATTTATACGAATTTTTGTTTTTCTTTCCAAAGAAAAGCAAAAAGTTGCATCAATAATTTATAAGTTGTGCACAGATGAAACTTCTTTAACATACTTCAGTTTTCTTCAGAAAGGACTAATTGCCAATAAAGGAAAATATTGATTCATAGTATGCTTTTTTTGAACCATGAGTGTTGTTGATCATTTTGCTCTTAATGAAGCAAAATGTTTAATGACACATTCAAAAGAACATGTGTTTGCTATTGTTGTTGAGCCTAGTGCCAACAATGTATTTAGCAGGTGGACATATTCTGAACCTGAAAACTACGTCACTTCCTTCAGAAGTTAAAACAACCTCTATCTTAGGAATCCATTTCACAGCTGAGATGGAATCTGATAATATTATTTTTTAGATATCTTTTGTTAGACAGAAACACAGATAATTCTTTAAACTTCTCCCTTTATTGCAAACTGATTTTTTTTTTAAATATTCATAAAAAAAGTCATTCTTCTTAGATCTTTGAGGTAATCAAAATTTCGGCCCTTAGGGTACCTACATTCTGTTTACTTCTTTGTGTTCATCATGTTAAAGTGGAATAAGCTTTATTAAGAGGACAACGATCAGTCAAATTCCCACAAAAAAATACATGAGTAGTTATTCAAATTCAATGGCATTCCCTTCTGAATTGGAAAACAAAAAGTCTATCGCCTGCCTATCATTATCAAAGGATAAGTTTTCTCCTTTATCACATTCTAGTGTATTTATCATTTCTTCTTCTCTAGAAGCTTACTTTGATCAAACTGGCAGATCTTTCAAGATAAGAGTTTCAGAACATCATCATCATCATCAAATTCCTGCCATGTACCCTCAAGGGGTGTACAGGATATTATAGTACTACATGAAAAAAATTAATTACATCATTATTAATTTCCTATCTACAATTTTCCTCCAAATCAGTCTGTTACTTGTCAACACTCCAATATTATCAGCTCTTATATTTCTATCGTCTAAAGCACTTTGTACCATATCAATCCACCTATATCTTGGTCTTCCTCTCGGTCGTTTTCCTGCCAACCTGGCAGAGAACACTTGTTTTGCTAATCTTTCCTCGCCCATTCTGTTTAAGTGACCATACCACCTGAGATTAGCTCTGCTAACGCATTCCTGGATGCTGACAATGTCAAGTTCTTTCCTAATATCCTCGTTTTTAATATGATACTGCCATTGATGCCACCTGTTCACGCCTATAATCTTTCTCAGGACTCTCATATCTGAAGTCTTTAGTCTTTGGTCAAGTGTTTTACTTCTGACCCAGCTCTCAGATCCATAAGTTAAAACTGGTTTGAACACTGTCTTGTATACAGCTAATTTAGTGTTGCGACTAATTTCTCTCTTATTCCATATGAATTTATTCAATTGACTTCCCACCATACCAGCTTTGCTGATTCTGTTGTCCATTTCTATATTTAATTTACCATCTTCAGTAAAAATCGTGCCTAAATAGCTGAAATGTTTTACTTGTTCCACAGGTTCTCCATTCACAACACAGTTGACATTTTCAATGATTCTGCCTATTTTCATTGTCTTTGTCTTTTTATTGCTGACCTTCATACCATATCTATTACAAGAGCTATTCAATTTAGTCAGAGAATCTTGCAGACTTGTAGCGGATTTATTTAGAAGTATAACATCATCCGCATAGAGCAAAGAGCTGACATTAACATCTCCAATTTCGATATCATGTTTAATACCACTTTCCGTCATAATGCGATCCATATAGAAAATGAATAACAGAGGGGAAAATGTACATCCTTGTCTCACACCAGATTTAACATTAAACCATCTTCCTGTACTTCCTTCAATTCTAACTGCTGACTTACAACTCAAATAAAGACTAAGTATTGCTTGATATAATGTCCCATTGACACCATATAACTGCAGCGTATTGAATAGCTTCTCTCTTGGCACCTTGTCATATGCCTTTTCCAGATCGACAAAACTTAAATACAGATCTTTGTTATATTCCCATGCTTTCTCGACTATTTGTCGTAAAGTTAAGATCTGATCCTGACAGCCTCTATTTGGCCTGAATCCAGCTTGTTCTTCACCAAGCTTTTCTTCCACAATTCTTCTCAACCGTTTCTCAAGTATACTTGCATAGATCTTGCCAGGAACACTCAGTAGGGAAATACCTCTGTAATTCTCACATGCAGTTTTATTTCCCTTTTTATATATGGGTACTATGAGAGCTTTACTCCAATCATCGGGAATTCGTCCCTCTGTCCAGGCTTTCTGAACTATGCAGTGCAGCCACTGTAAGACTCTTATACCACCATACTTCAGCATTTCTGGTTGAATATCATCTACTCCTGCTGCCTTTCCACATTTCAAGCCTTTGATGGCTTTTTCTACTTCAAGTATGGATATGTATTCCTGACTGCATGCCTGGTCAGTGTTTTTTACCACTGTGCTGTCATCACTGCTTGTTTCATTTAGCAGTTTTTCAAAGTAATTACTCCATACTTCAAGGATATCTTTTTCTCCTATTTTCATGTAACCTTTATCATCTCTAACTCCTTTTACAGCACTCTTTCCTCCATTTCTAAGCTTCTTCAACAACCTCCAGAATATTTTGCCACCTTCTTGATATTTATTTTCTATATTCTTGCCAAAGTCCTCCCATGACTTTTGTTTAGCTAGTTTTACACAGTGTTTAGCATTCTTGCATTTGTCTCTATATTCTCTAAGAGCACAAGCTGACTTATTTGCCAGGAACTTTTGATATGCTTTCTTCTTTTCCTTTACTGCCTCTTTAACCTCCTGTGTCCACCAGGGAGTTCTGATTTTTTTATCCTTACAAACAACCTCACCACATGCCTCTCTGGCAGAATCAATCATTGTTTTCTTCAGAGTTTGTCAATGAATCTCCAAGGTTTGATTCCTGTTCTCAAACTCTTTCATTTTTCCTTCAATAATCTTTGTGTATTTTAGTCTACAGCTCACATCTGAGAGTTGCTCAACTTTTATTCGCTTTAAAACTTTCTTACATGTTATTCTTTTCAATATGAAATTCAATTTTATCCTGCTCAAGACTAAATAGTGATCACTTCCAATTTCAAATCCTCTGTACACTCTGGTGTCCTGCACCAGGGAGAAAACATCACTGTCAACAATAACATAGTCAATGAGACTTTTCTTATTCCTAGCCTCTTCTCTCCATGTGAATTTGTGCACATTTTTATGTTGGAGCATGGTGTTAGTAATAACCAGTCCATGTCCTGAGCAGAACATATGGACTATAATTAATTCTCTTCCATTCAAAAAATTGGTGTGTTGCTGAACATAGTCTTCACTAACCACAAAATTCTCTGCAAAAAGCATCACGGTTCTTTACCAGAACATCTTTATTTTGATAATGAAATTTTTTTTTTCAGAAATGACTTGTGAAAAAAAATAGTGAAGCTCTGTGATACTATCTCAGACTTAATTGTCAGGATTGACTTAACTTATCCAAACTTTAAGACCTTGAAGATTATTGATTCTTTCTATAGCAAAAAAGCCCCAACTAGTGCCCCTTTAGTTCTCATGCTGTTCTAAAAAAGGAGGGGGGGGGGGAACTATCCACTAGCAAACTAGGAGGACCATAGGAAAAAGGTCACCTTTACTCTGCTCCCTACAAGTTTGTAATCATGAAAGTTGGCTATATAATCTCTAAGTTCTTAAGAATTCTAATAGTGTCCACCACATAGCAATTGTCAGTCTTGAATTCCATGAATCTTATTCTGCTTATTTTAAATACAATGTTGTATTACTCTCAAGAGGCCAAACACTTGCAAAATATTAGTAGAATATTGAGTTAATAAATCATTTATTTTTTAGTTATTATTTCTGGGAAAATTCTCATGTTACTCCTCTTAAAAAAATTATTATTTATACGGCTATATTAGCCTGTTTCCATTTAGGAGTGTCTCTTATTTTAAATACATTGACTTTTTACTCAAGAATTTTTTAGGGCATTATAAGTGTATTTAGAGGTAAATATGTGCAGACTAATAGAGGAAGAAATTTTGCACGTACCTTGTTTGGATGTTAGGATGTCTTCGTTCTCCATACTTCTGCTGTTAGACCGATAAAGGGGGGGGGGGGTTGTTTGAGGCAAGGTGGGAACATTAAATTAGAAAACCTGGTTTTTTTAAAAAATAATATATATAGACATATGTATATTATTATATTTAAGAGCGCTTCTAGGGCCGGAGAAGCGCGTTAACGGGGTGCGAGCCATTTCAATCATGTGTCGAAACGTGAACGAAACAATGCTTAGAATATCGGAAACAATAGCCATAAAATGTGACGAAAACTCAATCAACGTCCACTGACCCTACCTAATTTCTGAGTGTTGGAAGCTCCACAACATAAAAATTAGGTCACGACTCCGACCAATAAGCGAAAACAAAAGTCCTTCTAAGGCAGATACACCAAGCCGACATGACATAGCCCTACACTTTTCCCAAAATGTTCCGATGAGGATACACGATCGTAACGGCTCGCACCCCGTTAATGCTCTCCCCCTGGCCCTGTTTCCCATAAATTATTAAACACAAGATCAAAAAAGCAAAAGAAATCTGGATGAATGAAAAATGTAAATATCTCCCTGGATACCTGAAACCACAGATAGTACCAAACCCTATATATATATACAATGTTTTTTGTATACATTTAATTTATAAATTAGGTACACAGTAAGGGATTAACAACAATAACTAATAATAAAATAGAACAATTATAACAACAACAAACTATAATTAAAAGTTATCTAAATATGAATGGAATCTTAGCAACCTCAGCAAACGTTTTTATTATTTATTTATTTATTTATTTAGTATTTTATGAAGTCGAGAACTTTCACCTTTTTCACTTAAAAAGAAACACTTTACGGCTTCTTGTTAGCATATCCGAATTGCCAGCATTACTACTCTTGCTCTTTGGGATAAATATTAAGTAAAATAAGAGTTACTTGAACACAAGCACGCGATACCATGACAGTCGATCTGATAACCGAGAACTACACAGAAGAACGGCCTGCAATATAAAACTTATGAATTGTCTATTAGTAAAAGAAAGAGCTATATGGCTTCATTTCGGCGATGTAAAATTACAAAGTGGATATTAGAGCTAACATTATTTCAAAGCTGAATGTTTGTAGAAACAATGTTAGTTTTGTAAGTTGGCCTGAGAGCTTATGAGAATACAATCCTCAACATCCCTGAGTTGCTTTAGCTACCTAAGTCAAGTAAGGCAACTTGGGGATGCTGAGGATTGTATTCTCGTAAGCTCTCAGGCCAACTTACGAAACTTTCATAGTTTCTACAAACATTCTGCTTTGAAATAATGTTGGATCTAATATCCACTCTGCTGATATAATTATAAATACTTTATTTCTGGAATTTTCCATTTAATATTTTCAGACGAGGGTTGACTGCGGATAGTGAACCCACTGATAAGGGTGGGAATACGGTATTAGTTGTCTACTAGTAGTGTAATGAAATAATTTAGAATAACTAGCAGTTGTAGAGTGTAGAACATGCATATTAGATTTTGCATTTTGATTATGTTGGATTTTGAAAAGTAATGAATTCAAAAATAAAGTTCAAAAAAGTTTATAGTTGTCAGTATATTTCTGGTTAAACAGTCATGAAATTTCTGGTTAAACAGTCATGAAATTTCTGGTTAATATACTTTAATATATAACATGGAGTATACATTAAAGTATATAAGAATTTTATTCAGTTTTATAAGTAAATTAAGTTTAAGATTAATTTACTTATAAAACTGAAGTGGTGATTTTTTTTTTTTTTTTTTTTTCTCAACAGCTTAAAGCGATTGAAACTGTACACCAGAAAGGACTGCAAAAACAAAATCCAAATGCAGTGAAAAGTATTATAACTATTGAGAGTCAGAAAAAAATAAAAGACCTTGTAGAAGAAAAACTTCAAAGTATGTGAAATGTGGACCATATTATTTGGTGATTATTTATTTCTTGTTGATTTATGAATATATAACTTAATCATCCAGATATATTCAAAAAATAAATTGTATGACATAATGGATGGATACTCAGTACATTGAGCAGGTTTCATATTATTTTGCAGAGTGATCTTTTGTGCTGAGTTTTGAAAAGAGTGGGAAATGCCTTTGATCAGAAAAGTGGAAACCAGAACCGTTGTTTGGGTATATCACTCCTAAATTCAAGACAATATGTAAAATTAAAAGCAAACAAAAAAAAAACTGAAATTTTTATGGTTGCGATACAATTTCAGTTAACCTTCAGACTTGCTGTTCTAGGCATTGCCTTTCTTGTTTAGTGGGTTATGACATCCCTGATAGGAATGTTGTCTTTTCCCACTCTGAAGAAGAAAAATGGAATAGAAAAGCACTGACAAAAAGTTTGGATGTATATAGAATTTTTGGTCATAGCTCATGATTATTTTTATTGTGCATTTATGGTTATTGAAAGAGAATAGAAAGTTTAAAAACAGAAAAGCATGTTATAAGCAAGGAGCTTGATCTCTATTGCCATTTTTAGTCCAAAGAAGGGGGGTGGATAATTAATTTATCTAAAAGAGCTTATAGATAGTATGGACTTAGTACTTCCAAGAGTACATAAAAATGCCACTTAAACATAGTAGTCTGGGCAGTCCTATGTACAGACTGGGCCAAATATTTTTCTGAAGTTTTTCTACCTTTACCAGTAATTCTCTTTCTATAAAAACAATTCTAAAGATTTAGTAAATAAAATCGCTGGTATTGTATTATTGTTTATGTCCATATAGTAAGTTTAGATATAGTTTCTCTTTTGGTTAATATGCTGCTAACAATTACATTAGAATTATTAGTGAGAAAGATTTTCCTCTTGACAATAATATGTGAAATTATTTGACTTCTGTAATTTTGCTATTCAGTTATTTTTCACTCGGAATAAACTTTATAAACAAATTGAAAGAAGTGCAATGGTTTCTCCTACTCTTGCTAAATATTACCTGGAGCATTTTGAGTAGTACATGTCCAATCCCCTTCCTTCCATATAGTCCTTTTATGTGGATAACAATTTTTTCAGTTTGGAAATTTTTCTTGGTTGGTTTAGATGTTCAGAGAATTAATTCTCTCTATTCAAGATTCAAATTCACTCTAGAAGTAAGCAGCCAACAATAGATTAAAGTCTAGATGATCTTATCCTATGACATTAATGGAAATTTTTAGCCTGTTAGAAAGAAACCAACACAGAAGATATCAAAATCTTGTTTAGAGTGCACATGTATATTATACTTAACAAGAAATTATATTTTTGTTTTAATTCTTTATCCAAACATAAGAAAGCAAAGCTTGCACTTGTAGTCTACTTGTGTAGAGGCTGTTGACTTCATATCAGTTGCTTTGTAATATACCATATTACAAAGTATACTTCTTTTCAGATGTGTATATTGCCCTTTTTAAAATAATCTTTAATCTCTGTAGCACATTAAAACAAGAATATAATTTCTTGTCAAGTGTAATCTACTTTAAAGTTGGACAGGACATTATAGAGAGCAATACCTAGGCTATATTTGAGTTGTAAGTCAGCAGTTAGAATTGGAGGTACAGGAAGATGGTTTGATCTAAAATTAATTTGTCTTGCAATCTAATTTGTACATCTTACTGTCTTGCAAGTTGTAAGACAATAAGATGTACAACAAGGTGTGAGTCAAATGAGGTGCACACTATCTTCCCTCTTATTCATTATTTTTATGGATTATATTAAGAAGGAAAGTTTCATTAAACCTGAGATCAGAATTGGAGCTATCCTGCTCAGTTATTTTTCTTTTTGTAGATGCTGTTGTAACACCTGAATAAATTCAGTATAAGGCTTTGAGATTCTTAAACTAAATGGACAGGAACTTAGAAAACATCATCTGCATTCTCAGTGGAGAATCTGTAAAACAAATAAAAATTATTCAGCTATTTAGATGCAATCCTTAGAGAAGAGGCAAGTTAAATTTGGAAATAGGCAAAAGTATTAGCACAGCTGGTATATTGAGGAACCAGCTGAATTAATTCACATGAATAAGAGAAAAACTAGCCAATACACTATAAATTAGCAAGACAGTGTTCAAATTGATTTTAACTTATGAGAGCTCTTGCGTACAGTGACCTCAAGAGCTATGCCAGCAGTAGCTAAGCTACTAGTAGACCTCCCTAGCTGGATATGTCAAGAGATACCCTGGTCTTCCAGGTTGGGGATTTTACATAAGGGTGGTTATCTTACCAAGTAAAAAATTTCTGCAACTCAAACAATTGAAGTGGAAAATTCGTCAGACCGAAACAACAGAAAATGACCAAGCAAGGATAAAGGTAACCGATTAGGAATATCCGACATTTTAAAAGTAGCCATGGAATGTGCGAAGCATAATAACAAAAACAGAATTAGAATTAGTAAAACAACTAAAAACTAAAAATAATATAGCTGTGATAACAGAAACAAAAAAGAAATTAAAGGGAACGAAAGATATAGATGGTTTTACTATACTATATAGTGGAGTGTACCAGCATATCAAAGCTTCTAGTTGTGTGACCAATTTAATTGATAATAAATGGAAAAATAGATTATGAAAGTGCAATTTTGTAAATAATTGAATTATAGCAGTTAAATTAAAAACAAATAGAAGCTACTTAATTATCATAGGAGTATATGCCAAGAAGGTAGGAAAGAGGATTCTGAAGAATTTTATGAAGAACTAAGAAAAAAAGTTAAATAAAAGTAATAAAAATGACTATATATTAATAATAGCAGGAGATCTTAATGCCAGAGTTGGAAATAATCTATTTCCAATACATTATGGAAATACATTATGGAGATAACTACCGTGTTTGAGTAAAACTTTAGTTTAATATAAACTAAGATCCACTTTCGGTGTTTCGACCTTTATATCAAGGTCATCTTCTGGAACATATGCACTATATACAGAAAACAAGCTACACTACAATCTACATGGCTTGTTAAAGTTACTGACCAACCGTTACAACAATTATTGGCCTGACCTCTGTCGAAAAAAAAAATTTTTTTTTTTTTTTTGTCAGAAAAATTATAAATCTCTAATGAGTTGGTCAGTAAAATTTCAATAATTTTACTGACCAACCGTTACAACAATTAATGGCCTGACCTCTGGCAGAATTTTTTTTTTTTTTTCCCCACCAGAGGTCAGGCAAATAATTGTTGTAACGGTTGGTCAGTAACTTTAACAAACCATGTAGATTGTAGTGTAGCATGTTTTCTGTATATAGTGCATATGCTCCAGAAGATGACTTTGATATAAAGGTCGAAACATCGTGGATCTTAGTTTATATTAAACTAAAGTTTTACTCCAACACGGTAGTTGTCTCCATAATTTTCCAAAATGTATTCGGATCACTGTTTTAGCCTAAAAGAAAGGAATCCATTTCCAAATGTCTTTAGAAAATATGGGGAAATTTGCATGAATAACAATGGGCAAGAACTATTAGACTTCTGTACTTTCAATAATTTTAAAATAACCAATACTTTTTTTCAAAAAAAGAATATAAATAAATATACTTGGAATGGCAGTGGAACAGGATCTATAACTGATTATATCATTACTAATTGGAAACTGGCTCCACATGCGAGAGATGTATATGTTTACAGAGGAAGTGAAACTTTTTCAGATCATTATTTAGTAGTCTCTAAAATAGAAATACCAGCAAAATGGAGAAAGAAAGTAAATAAGAAAACACAAGAAATAGAACAAGTATACAAAAGTATGTCTATTACAAGAAGAAATCATTAAAATGCCGTATCAATTACGATTAAAACAGATTACCTAAAAGAAGCCTAAATCAGTGAAGATATAGAAGATTGAAAACTTTAATAAAGATAACCCATAAAGCAGCTTCTGAAGTCCTTGGAAAGAAAAAATAAATAAAAATATATATATATATATATATATATGGGAATGAAAAACACCTTTTTATTCCTGTATGTGTATATATATATATATATATATATAGGAAGTAGGCGAAGCCGTTTTTTGCCCTATCTAACTTTAGAAAGAAAAATTTAAAAAAAAAAAACTTTAAAAATCTGGAAAACAGATATAGAAAATGCAACAAAAGAAAAACAAATCCATACAAATTACTCCTTCAAACGCATACAAAGGAAACAGAAGACATATTATTACAAAAACAAAAGAAATATATTTAAAACCATAGTGCAGAAAGCTCACCAAGATGCTTGGGACATATTTATTGATAAAATAAAAGACATACATACATGGAAGACAAGACATAGTCTACAAAATATTAAGGAAATTAAACAAAGAAGAAAGAGATACAGCACAAATGAACATAACACAAGAGAAACAATGGATAGAACATTATAAGAATTTATGGTATGACACAAATTTAATAATAGAAAATAATAATGACGAAATCAATATAACTGGAAGAATTAAAAGAAACAATAAAAGTATCAAAAAATAGAAAATCTACCAGATTAGATGGCAGAAATACAGAGCTTTGGAAATATGGCAGAGAATATTTGCATCACAGTTTTCTTAAAATTAATAACTGTTGGAGGAAATGTGAGGTTCCATCAGATTGGTTAAAAGCTAAGGTTATATCTGTATTTAAGAAAGGAGAGAGAGATGATTGTGGAAATTACAGAGGAATAAGTTTATTAAATGCATTAAAATATTTATTAAAAACAGTAAAATCCTGATTAAAAGACTTAGCAATATTGCAGACTACTCTCAGAAGAACAAAATGAGAGTAGATTATCTGCAATATTTCAAAGTCTTTTATTCAGGCTTTTACTGTAAATTTTGTAACTTGCATTTAATAAAAAATACTCAGAAGAACAAAATGGAGGGTGGGGGGTGCTTAAAGACCAGAACTGTATATAACTGAGAGGAGACCTCCATATAGCCTTTAAAGGAATGCAGAGAACCAACCAGGACTTCTGAACTAATGTCAAGTGTTGAACCCTGTTGGGAAACTACCCTGGATACTGAATGAACGAGGATGGTTGGAAATTTGGGTTTTAGCCGACCAAATTGTATTCTTATTGGCTTAAATCACAACATAAAATGATGGTACAACATGACAGAATTTCATGCTGACTGGTATGTCGCCCAGTTAAACAAGGCCCTTGTTTTCACCAGAGAACTAGGGCGAACAGTGAAAAGTCAACTACTGGAACAAATCCTGAACACACATCCCATCTCAATATCACCAGAGTTCAAGATTAGTACTGCCAACATAAGAAGCTTTAATGGCAAAGAAATGGAGCTAGCTGCGGAATTGGATAAGTACTTGATTAGCATAATAGGAGTGACTGAAATGAAAAAGACAAAACTGGTGAGATCTTTCTGAGCAATAAATACAAAAAATTATATTTATGTTATTCAGGCAATAACAATCAGGGAAAAGAAGGAGAGTAGCTACAGTATTCAACACTAAATACGAGGCTAATCTTCTTGAATGGCAGGCAGTCTCAAGTAGAATGATGAGGGCAAATATCAGAATGGGGAATTGGACAATGAGACTCATTTGTGCCTTCATCTCACAGAAGATTTGACTAAGGTAGAAGTCGAGGAATTTTTTGAGGTTTTCGAGGAAACAACTGACAATGAAAAAGAAAAAGTTAGTCCTTGTTGGGGATCTAAATAGCAGAGTAAGAAATGATTGTCAGACATACAAAAATATTTTGGGAAAATTTGGAGAAAAGAGCAAAGCTAATAATAATTGCAAATATCTGTTGGATTTCTGCTCAGGACATAGACTGGTTATTACTAACACAGTGTTCTAACATAAAAATGTAAACAAATTCACACAGAGAGAAGAAGCAAGGAACAAGAAAAGTCTCATTGACTATGTTATTGTTGATAGTGATGTTTTCTCACTGGTGCAGGACACTAGTGTATATAGAGGATTTGGAAGTGATCACCATTTAGTCTCGAGCAGGATAAAATTGAATTTCATATTGAAATAAAGAACATGTAAGAAAGTTTTAAAGCGAATAAAAGTTGAGCTGCTCACAGATGTGAACCATAGACAAAAAAAACACAAACATCATTCAAGAAGAAATGAAAGAGTTTGAGAACAGGAACCAAACCTTAGAGATTCAGTGGCATGCCCTGCAGAAAACATTGATTCAGACAGAGAGGCATGTGGTGAGGTTGTCTGTAAGGATAGAAAAATCAGAACTCAATGGTGGACACAGGAAGTTAACGAGGCAGTGAAGGAAAAGAAGAAAGCATATCTAAACTTCTCATAATAAGTCAACTTATGCTCTTAGAGAATACAGTGACAAATGTAAGAAAGCTGAACACTGTAAAACAAGCTAAACAAAAATCATTGGAAGACTTTGGTAAGTACATAGAAAATAAATATCAAGAAGGTGGCAAGATATTCTGAAGGTTGTCGAAGAAGCTCAGAAATGGAGGAAGAGTTAAAAAGAAGAAAGTAGTTAAAGATGATAAAGGTGACATGAAAACTGGAGAAAAAAATATCCTTGATGTATTATTATTATTATTATTCAGGCCTCCATGGAGTCAAAAGACTCATCGTGGGAGGTCCTTCCTAAGAACATAAAGTCTGTCAAGACTCATCGAGGGGAGGTTCCCCCTAAGAAACACAAAGTCTATCATACCACTCCTTAAACTCATTGACCGTTCTCGCCCTCACCACTCTATCAGGCAATGCATTCCACGGCTCAACCACCCTCCATGCAAAGAAACCACTCCTCACCCTCTTGCTCACAGTTTCCTTTCGTAACTTCCAGGGATGGCCTCTTGTCATCACTCCTTCCCACTGTTCAACCAAGCGAAAGACCTCCCCAGTGTTAACCCTGTAACCACCTCTCAACAGTTTAAAAGTCTCAATCATATCACCTCTCCTTCTATCCGCCAAACTCTGCAGTCCACATTCCCTCAGCCGATTCTCATAACTATCCTTGTACAGTCCTGAGACCATCTTTGTCATCCGTCTTTGTATCTTTTCCACAGTTAATTTATCCCCTTCAAATCCTGGGGACCAAATCTGAGAACAATAATCCAAGTGTCTGATCAGAGACTTATACAATGGAATGATAACCCTCTTCTCTCTGCAGGTCAGTGTCCTTCTCATAATTGCAGCAATCCTCTGTGTTACCTTCACCACCTTTGCAATATGTCCCCTAAACTTCAGGTTTCTATCAATCATCAACCCCAGATCTCTTGTTTCCCCTACTTCCTCCAGTATAACTCCTCCCATAGAGAATGCAGCATCCCATCGATGTTTCCCAAACCTCAAGACCTTACATTTTGCTGCATTAAACTGACACCCCATTCATTTGCCCATCTATCTAGCTTATTCAAATTCTCTTGCAGGACTAACACATCTGCACTATTACTAATAATCCTTCCCAGCTTTGCATCATCTGCAAACAACTGAATATTCCCTTGCAATCCACTGGCAATGTCATTGATATAAAGGTTAAACAATATAGGTCCTAGTACTGAGCCCTGTGGGACCCCACTTGTAACCTTCTGTCTCCTTGAAACTGCTCCACCAACAACTCTCTGATACCTATCAGACAGCCAATCCTGAATCCAGTTGACCAATCTGACATCCAGACCCATGTGTTGCAACTTAAATATCAGCTTATGTGGAACCCTGTCAAATGCCTTTGCTAAGTCTAAGAAAATTGCAGTATATGCCTTTCCCTCATCTAATGTTCTTGTAACTTTATTATAAAAGGCTAGCATATTGCTAAAACAAGAGCGCCCTTTCACAAATCCATGTTGGCTCTCACAGATAACATTACCCTCATCTTCCCAGTACTGTATACGGTCCCTCACTACTTTCTCCAAGATCTTAACAACTACTGATGACACACAGACTGGTCTACAATTAGACACTTCTAGTCTGTTACCGTCCTTATGCAATGGCACTATCTTACCTTCCTTCCATTCCCTGAGCACCTTTGCCGAAGCCAGACTTTCATTGAAAAGCCAGGTTAAAGGCACTGTCAGTTCCCTAGCACATTCTCTCAAAACTCGTGGTGAAATACCATCCAGTCCAAAAGCTTTATTGACATCCAGAGTTCTCAGTATCTGAAACACACTCTCCTCCTGTACCTCTAAACCTTGAACCTGCCCTATCCCTCTAGCATTAAAACTGACTCCTCCAGGATGAAATACGCCAATAAAGTGGTCATTGAACAATTCCACTATGTCCTCTGCATCAGTCACTCTATTCCCATTTTTATCCCACAATATCATTCTTCCACAGTCATTTCTCCTCCTACTGGCCACATAGCTAAAAAATTCCCTAGGATTTTCTTTGGATCTTAGGGCCAATCTCCTCCCATATTCCAGTTTCGCTTTCCTTACCACACTAGTCACTCTTCTGGCCTGTCTTATATTCTTCACGCATCCTCTCTTCACCTGTCTCCTTATATTTCTTCCATAGCCTCTTTTTCACATGCAATTCCTGTTTAATATTGTTTGTCATCCACTTTACTCCAAATTGTGTCCGCTTCTTCACTCGTGGTATACAACTTACCATTGCTGCTAACAAATATTCTTTCACAATTTCCCACGCACTAACGATATCCCGGCTTTCCAATTCCTCCCTCCATGAAACTTCCCGAAGTTGACGTCTAAGACTATTATAATCACCTGCATTATAATTCCACATAAGTTCCTGTCTCTTTGATACTCCTGCATGTCTATTCATTTTCCAAGTCAAAACCATATGGTCACTCTCTCCAACTGGTGGGAGAGATGTCATCTCAGTTATTATCAACTCTTCTGATGCTATAACCAAATCTAAAACTCTTGAACCTCTTGTTCCCTCTGTTACATGTTGCCTAAGACATTTGTCCCTCAAGAATTCTAGAAATTCCATTCCACATTCCAGAAATTCCATGAAACAAGCAGTGATGAATAAACATTCAGTAGGCATGCAATCAGGAATATATATACATTTTTAAAGTAGAAAAAGCCATTAAAATCCTGAAATATGGAAAGGCAGCATGGGTAGATGATATTTGACCAGAAATGCTCAATTATGGAGGTATAAAAGTCTTGCAGTGACTGCACTGCATAGTTCAGAAGGCCTGGAAAGAGGGATGAATTCCAGATAATTGGAGTAGAACTCTCATAATACCCATATAAAGGGAAAGGGAAATTAAACTGAATATGAGAATTACAGAGGTATTTCCCTACTGAGTTTCCTGGTAAGATTTATGCAAGTACATTTGAGAAACGGTTGAGGATTGTGGAAGTGAAGCTTAGTGAAGTACAAGCTGGATTCAGGGCAAGTAGAGGCTATCAGGATCAGATTTTCACTTTATAACAAATAGTTCAGAAATCATGGGAATATAACAAAGAACTGTATTTAAGTTTTGTAGACCTCAAAAAAGCATATGAGAAGGTGACAAGAGAAAAGCTATTCAAAATGCTAGAGTTGTATGTATGGTGTCAATGAGCCATTATATCAAGCAGTATTTAGTCTTTATTTGAGTTGTAAGTCAGCAGTTAGAATTGAAGGAATAACAGGAAGATGGTTTAATGTTAAATCTGGTGTCAGACAAGGATGTACATTATCCCATGTGTTATTCATTATCTTTATGGATCACATTATGGAGGAAAGTGGTATTAAACCTGATATCAAAATTGGAGATGTTAATTTCTTTACTTTATGCAGATGATGTTATACTTCTAAATAAATCTGCTACAAGTCTGCAAGATTCTCTTACTAAATTGAATAACTGCATAATAGATATGAAGGTCAGCAATAACAAGGCAAAGACCATGAAAACAGGTAGAAGCATTGAAAATATCAACTGCATTGTGAATGGAGAACCTATAGAACAAGTAAGACATTTCAGCTACCTAGGCATGATTTTTAGTGAAGATGGTAAATTAAATATAGAAATAGTCAACAGAATCAACAAAGCTGGTATGGTAGTAAGTGAATTGAATAAATTCATATGGAATAAGAGAGAAATTTAGTCAAAACACTAAATTAGCTGTATGCAACACAGTGTTGAAGCCAATTTTAACTTATGGATCTGAGAGCTGAGTTAGAAATAAAACACTTGACTAAAGACCACAGATATGAGAGTCCTGAGAAAGATTAGGGGCATGAACAGATGGCATCAATGGCAATATTTTATTATAAATGAGGATATTAGGAAAGAACTCGACATTGCTAGCATTGAGGAATGTGTTAGCAGAACTAAATTCAGGTTTTATGGTCACTTAAACAGAATGGGGGGGGGGGGGAAGATTAGCAAAACAAGTGTTCTCTGCCAGGTTGGCAGGAAAAATGCCCAGAGGAAGACCAAGAATAGGTGGATTGATATATTAAAAAGTGACTTAGAAGACACAAAATATAAGATGTGATAATGTTGGAGTCTTGACAGGTAATAGATTGTTTTGGAGGAAAATTGTAGATAGGAAGTTAGTGGTGATGTTAGTTTTTTCATGTAGTACTATCATATCCTGTACACCCCTTGAGGGTATGTGTTAGGAATTTCATGATGGTGAAGAAGAAGAAAATGGTTTCAGACATTGAAAATCATGTATAGACAATATTTATGTGTTAAAACAAATTATTGAAAAAAGATGAGAATTTAATTTAGAGACTTGTATGGCTTTTAGAGATTATGAGAAATCTTTTGATAAAATACAGAAAGAAAAACTATGTTGAAATATAATGAAAAAACAAGGTATCCATTACATTTGGTACAAGCCATACAAAGTTTATATGAAGATACAAAAATATAGATACAGTTTGTTAATAAATTAACATAAAAGACAAATAAATCAGGGTGTCAGACAGGGATGTAGCTTATCTCCAGCTCTATTCAATATATATATAGATATATATAGATCAGATTATTAAAATATGGAAAACAAGAAGAAGACAAGGTATCCAGTTTACCAAAAGAACTGTTATCAGTACAATGTTGTATGCAGATGATTAGATTATATTACAAGACAATGATGATGACCTTCAAAAATCAGTTTTGAATTAAACAAAATAAGCCAAAAATACAAGTTAATAATTTTGAAAAGAAAACAATTTAAACAAAATTTTTAAAAACAATTAAAAGGGCACTGAATAAAAAAATAAGACAAGAAACTCAACTAAAATTTTATAAAGCAATGGCCACTCCCACTGTGTTATATGATTCAGAAACATGGATGGTTAAAAAGAAAGATGAAAGGAAAATATAAGCTGCAGAGATGAGATTTTTAAGAGGATGCATAAAATCGGACTATATAAGAAATGTTCATTTACAGCGTAAATGAAAAGATCAAGGAATGTAGAGAGAAATGGGAAAAACATCTATTTAGGTTGGAAAGATATTGGCTACCAAAAGAGGTGGATAGGTATAGACCAAAGGGAAAGACAAAGAGCGAACAGAACAGGATCAGGCAAATGCCTAATCCTTGAAAAGAAGAAAAAGAGAGGCCTGAGAAAAATTAGGGAAGTGAACAGATGGCATCAATGTCAGAATCATGTTAAAAATGAAGATATTAAAAAGGAACTTGACATTGTTAGCATTCAAGAATATGTAAAGCAGAGCTAATCTTGGAGTGTATAGCCACTTAAACAGAATGGAAGAGTTGTTTACACTGGTGTTTGATGCTGAAGTAGCAGGAAAAAATCCTAGAGGAAGACTAAAATCTACATGGATTAATGCAGTTATAAAATTGATAAATAACAAGCTATTCTGGAGAAAAACAGTTGATAGGAAGCTTGTAGAAATATAAACATAATTATGTAGTATACTGTCTGTCATAGTACCCTGTACACATCTTGAGGATTATATCATGAATTTGATGATAATAATGATGAAAAATATTAATGTACTGTATTCATATGATGTTATATTACTATCTTTTGGTTTTAATGAGTTTTATTAAGAATTATCAATATGAAATTAGTTTATTACCTTTTGATGCATGTTATAAAATATGATTATTACATGGCACCTCCAGGGAGTTCAAAGACTCATCGAGGGAGGGCACCTACTCTACACTCTATCTCCACCACTCTATACACCAACTACAATGAACTGCAATTACAATCATCATTTACACCAATGCCCACCACTAGTATTTTTACAGACAATCACAAACATCCATGCCCATGGCAGGATTCGAACCCACAGCCTTTTGGCTGGAAAGTGGATGTGCCAACCACTCGGCCAAGCACCTATTATATTCGTTATGTACATCAGTGGCGCACCCAGAGGGGGGGGGGGGAAGGGGCCCAGGCACCCCCCAAAGAAAAGGAAAAAACACTAGAAAATTTTCCAAAAATCTTTTCCTAATTTAAATTCTTTTTTTTTTTTTATGTTGTGTCGTGTCTTCTATTTCTATACTACTTATGAATTAGCGATCACTGCAGATGCATCATAGGTCTTATGCGATGCGTAGTGTGTATTCACAAATTGTCTGCTCAACCCCCCCCAAAGGTTAAATCCTGAGCACTCGGCCCCCTCCGCGATTAAATCCTGAGTGCGCCACTAATGTACATCCACTTTGGTTGGACACATTTCATTAAAATTTGGTGGTTTGGATCTTTATTAAAATTCATCAAGATATTCAGTTCTAGTTTAAATTCCAGTACTTTGAATGGAAAAATTATTCAGAAATGCTATTTTTAGCTTTTGTATTAAGTTCAGTTGCCATGTTAATGAATAATGTCATCATACAAGATTGATATTGTAAAAATATGTTTTTTATGATTTGTTCTGAGGTGATATTGTTAGCTGTTAATATTGTTAATTTCCTTTTAAATAGATAAGGATAAAGAAGAAACATCTGCAGAAAATAAACTTTCGGCTACTAGCAGTCTTGGGTTCATTGATACAAATTCAGAAAAATTCAAAGAAATTTTAAACAGGAAATCATCACATGCCTATGAAGTTGAAGAGGTATGTATTCATTACTTTGATATTTATTGGCAAGTGACAGCCAGCTTTACCAATTTACAAAAAAAATTTCCACGATTAAGAAACACCTGCCAGTTGGTATAGCTGATTGAATCATAAAGTGTTTTACATATCTGTGACTTGTTTTGTTAAAAGAAGTATCTGTAATAAAACTGTAGTTTCTTAAGAATCAAGCCACACATATTTACATACATCTGCATTCAGCTTCTTTCATTATAACACAAAATAAAAATAAGACAAAAATATTCATAGTACAAGATATTCACAATTATAAATAGAAAATCAGGCCTTTAAAAAAAAAAAGATTCTAATATTAAGGGAAGCTACTGACTGGTGTAGCATATGAGATAGAGATAAAATCATTATAGTCTTAAAACAGCAATGACATAACTGTATCAGTTTGCACCTTTCCAGAAATCTCTTTATATTTATATAATATAACTAAAAATGCAGTGATTCTAAAACAAGTTACTGATTGGTCTTAATTCAAAATCATTAACAGACCAAATTTAATCTTCTGTAAATTGAATTTTAAATTGGATATTGTTTATCTGTTGCACACAGAAATAATAAATAATAATGGATAAATGAAAATTAAATTGAACAGAGACATTTAACAGCCAAATTTGACATATCAAATTGTTAATAAAAAAAAAAAGCTAAAAACTTGGAAAGCAGAAAATGTTCAAAGAGCATGTTTTTCATCTAAAATTCTGTAAGTCAGTTTAAGTCATTTTGACCAGATTTGAAATACAGTTATTTGTTATTTCATTCATTTATTTGTTGTTATGTTGAAGATCAGCAGGGATATTTCACTAATCAGACTGAAATGAGTGGTGGTAGTGGAGAGTGTTGGGTCCCAATTTATGATTATTAGGCTTTCAACTATCCTTACATGTGAAACTCTACTTGTCTTTGTCCAAATTTTATTTATATACGAGATTTCACCCAAATACAAATATTCAAGCTTCTCCTCCTCTTAGTGTCCCTAAATATTTATTTTATACTGCACCTTTCAGGACATTTAGTTTAAGATATTAAATTCAAAAACAAGGAGCAATTACCAAAATACGTCTGAGTGTGAAACTAATATGCAGTCGTGACCTTTATCTCGTAACTTAACAAATTCCCTCCCCCCACGTGATTAGGTTCATACATTGTTACAAGTGGTGCATTGAGCGGCAATCTCAGACAACTGTATTTCCAATGAACAAAAGTTTATTGAACTCTTAAACATGGTACAATTCATCCTTTATCAAATAAAACTCAATTCAGTACTAAGAATATATAATACAAATTTTCACTAGCTAAACACAAGTATTAGATTAAGATCCTACATGAGAATTGTGATCATATCGCCATAACAGATTCTATACATACAAACAAGTATAATCCTAGAACTAGTTAATCCTTTGTCTAACCTCTTACTGGTTTGATCACACTATAATTCTGTATTTTCTAGGACATATATAATCAGTTACTCTAATTTTCTCACTAAGACAATCTGGATTAAGATTATCCTTTCACTGAGCTAATACACACTTTTGACCTTTAAAACTCTCTTAATTAAAATACAAACATGCATAAATCTCTAGGCACATGAATTATGTATTAATTAATAATAACAAGCTCATTATTATTCTAGTTTGACATGTATTAAAGTCCTAGTATAATTCTCATTAATCCTTTCAACTGTTCAGCAATTGAACAATCACTACAGTTACATATGATTTGAATTGACACAAGATTTTACAGTACCTTTTGACTTGGGTCTTCTACACTGGTCTCTGCCTTTTTCCGATATTTTACCCTCCTAGGACGAACTCTTCTATAACTTATCACTCCTAAGTTCTTTTTGGCACTAAGATGGGCTTTCACAACCTTTACCTTACAGTCTTCAATCAAGGACATACATAGGATCATCTATTCTATGGCTGTGAAATTCACCACATGGGCGCTGACTTCTTTATAGAATTTTCTTTCTCTCGTTATGATGAAACACACTGCCATTATCTTCTCTCTTTTTAACTAAACGGCGTCCCTCATTTCTCACAATAGGAACACGGAATCGAAATCCCGCATACTTTGTTTTCTTATTGTGTCGGACGGAGAAAACTCCTAACCTGTCACTCAGGAAAACCGCATGAGACCTATACGAAGACTCGTTAAGAAACTCTGAGGAAAAAAAGCCTTTTGTGTGGGGGTTCCTAACCCTTTTATATGATGATCCCCTACCAGCACCTTCTTCAATTTCCTCCCCCCCCCCCTACAGGAGTCAATTTCACTGACCAATTAGAGTGGCGTTTTTCTGCCAAAACATCGTGCGGTCCGTGTGCATGCAACTGACACGTGACAAAGTCTCAAATTGGGAATTATGATCTTGAGCTTTGGTTTTTGTTTAAACTAACCTCTATGTCATCTATACTAAATTAATCCCTTTTCCAAAATTTTCTAAGAATTAATTTGAATCTAATATCTTATTTCAAGTGTAAAAACTAGCCTCTCACATACAAAATCCTATGACTAATCTTCTTTGCTTTACTTAACCTTATTTTATCATATCACAACTGCAATAAATTTCCTCCCCCCCCTTTTTTTTTTTTTTTTAGTTCAACAAACAATTTCAGCTATATTTTTCACTTGGATGAAAGCATGATGTTTTCTTTCCTTTTAATTTTAGTATTCGTTACTTTCAAAGGCTCTTAACGATATCTGCTTAGGAACAAGCTTGCTTACTTAGTTATCTATACAGGGTTTTTATTTCTTCTCTTGTTACATCATGATAACTGAAATTTTCACATTCTTAAGTTATCAGGTTGTAACAGGAGGACATTTCCTCCTCAGACATCCATAGGTTACATCACTGACTTAATTTTAACTAAATTTGGATTATATTTATTTCTTATGTTGCTTATATTCCAAACTATTTTAATCTAATTTGATAAAAATGAGGGGGATTGCAGGGGTGGGCATCCACTACAGATAACTCTACACATCACATTGTTCAACTGATTTTGACCAAATTTGGAACAGCTGTTTCTGACATTGCCTAAGGCCTTATGAAAAGACAGCCTGATAGACTCAAATGAAGGACAGAGCACAGGCAATATCTTTTTTCAACTGTTTTTGACTAAATTTGGAATATACTAATTTTCTTACATTATTTAAGATCCCTTGACAATTTTCTACATTGCTGGAACAAAATGAAGAGCAGAGCAGTAAATGAAGAAGAAAAAAGAAAATATCTGAAACATCACTACAGATTGCAACCAATGTCAGTAATTTATTTTTTAAATGTTTTATCTACTTCACTAAAAGAATTAGACAATATCCCATGAAAAAGCAGGCAGTAGATGGTGGATTATAGTGTATAGGTTATAGAGCATTAAGTAGAGTAGAGTAGACAAATAGTGGATTGTGTAGTGTAGAGTGTCCTCCTGTGATGAGTCCTTGGACTTCAGGGAGGCATAATAATAATGTAAAAAAAAAAGTGAGCTAAGTATGGCTGAAGTAGGAGATTAGCTGCAATTTATAAGCATAAATTATTAAATATAAGCTGCTTGGCTGACATTATTGTTTCAATTATTGACAGTGACAATATAAATTCTACGAATTACTAAAGCAATAATGCCTGTCAAATAGTGACTTCTAAATTGCACCTAACCTCCTGCCTCCTAATTATTTGGCTTCCTTTTTCACATATGTGAGATTTTTTTTTTATGAGATACATATATCAGTTCCTCATGTGAAAGTGTATAGCATTTTATTATAATATTGTCTATAGCATATTATAAGTGCCATAAATGGACAGGAAGAGGAGTCTCTATTGATATTCTTTTTAAATAGTAAGGATTTTTTAGAAAGCAAAGGCAAATAGAATGAAAAAAGGAGAAAAGCAACCTAAGTGATTTTATAGTTTGAGTGTGAATAGCTGCTGTTATTACAAGTTTGGTGGAAAGTGGAGGAATGATAGATACAGTCTCATTGAACTAGCACCTGTGGAATTTCCTGTATGGAAAAAAAAAAAAAAAAAAGACATTAATTAGCAGACTATCAGTTAAAGAGAATAAGCATAAAATGGACAGCATCAAGTATTTTTTTCAAGCAAGTTGTTGGTGTGTCATCCCAAATGTGAGAGCAGTATTAGTAGATTTGAGATTTGTCAAAGTTATTAGCTGAATGGATAAAAAGGAATATTTTGAGCAGAAAAAAGGATGTGAAGGTTTTGAAGACTGAAGCGGCTTCAAAAAACTTGAGGAAAAGCTAGAGATGCAGGTCAGTCCAAGATGAGAAATCTGGGTAATGAGGGAAGATGAAACAAGATCTTTCTTTAAAGAAATAATATGACTGTTTTTATAAAGTTAGCATGATTGTCATGTTTCACTGGAGAATGGCAAGGAGATCAGTGTTTAAGGTTCCGATGGTAAAATAACCTTGAAGCTTTTAATGTTTGTGCACTGCACGTTTGTCAAATGCATAGAAGGAATGGAATATATCACCATGAACAACATGACTAGGGACTGGGATATTGGTTCATGAGAGATGGGCATAACTTATAGGAGAAAGAGAATAGGCAGTAGGACAAAATCCTGGAACACTTTACACTGGTAGAAAAATCCAAGATAGTAAACTGTTTGCTTTGACATGTACTGAAAAAACTGGCTCTGGCTATCCACTTACAGCAGGTTGAAAGGAGGCCATAATATGACAGTTTGCTGAACAGGCCTCTGACCAGACCCAATGAAATATTCTAGAAATATTGAGAGTAGCAGCACATTCCTCCATGGCTTATGTCTTCAGAGTGGATGGTGTGCAAGGAGATCTGCTGTGGATATAGAGTGGTGGGAGAATCCATAATGGACCTCCAGTAAGTGATGAAGAATTTGATTGTTAATGATTAAATCCACTATTTTAGTGGACAACTATAGGATTCTTTCCATGGTTAGGTGCCAGCTGGGTATAAAAGGAAAGTACAATTTGGTAGGATGATACCATAAGGGCTAGAAAGCTCTTTATTAGCTAGGTTATTTATATAATGTTCCTTTGGCAAAAGGCCACCATAAACATTGTTTCTGGTATGGTAGGTAGTGATTTGTCTGGGTCATCCGTGCACCAATTGGAAAAAAAAATTATGCCAACAGGTCAGTGTCTTTTTAGGTGTTGTTCATTGGTACAAATTTAATAGTTGAAAACAAATTAACAAATCCAAGTTTGATTTTGAAAGGGTTAAATGTTACTTTTTTTTTATTTATTTAAAAAATTATTTTTATTTTTATAAATGTTAATCCTGCTAACGAAAGGCTGCAGGCCAGTAGTACTCTGGGTGGGCTATGGAATTAGTGAACCTGCTTAGAGACCAAACATTTAGGCCCCTAAATAAGTACAATGGCAGTGGTCTCACACAAGGTTACAAAAATCATCTCTGCCACCTAAATACACATATAATTGTGGAAATTGAATCCACAGTCTGTTGATTGGAGAGTGGATGTGTGCTTATCCACTTGGGCAGCAAGGCTGGCACTTGACATATGCATTAATTGTAAACTAAAAGTAAGCCGTAGTTGTCATAAGCCACTGATGATATCTGAAATATTTTCTTAAATTATTATGACACTCATCTTAAAAAATCAAATCTATCCAGTGCTTTCTGATATAATTATGTACTGTGTGAGAATATTATACTATATACAGGGTGTTCGGGATAAATTTGACAGTTTCGTAAGGAAAAAGAAAATCTTCTTTGTATCTATTAAATTTAATGAATTGACAAAAAAACATTACAGGCAGAGTTAATTACAATACTATCAACAAGATTTACTCAAAATAACCACCATTAGCATCGATCACAGCTTCAATTCTGCTTCGGAACCTCGAACAAGCTGATGCTACAGTCTCCCTGGGAAGGGCCGCAAAAACTGTTTTAATTTTATCCATTAACTGGGCTTTTGTATTACTGGAAGTGCGATTGGTGTCTTTTTCAAATGCGCCCCATACAAAATAATCCATGGGGTTAAGGTCTGGGGAGTTTGGAGGCCAAACATTTGGACTGGTGAAGTCGTAGAAATTTTCAGACAACCATTTTTGACTTTTCCCAGAGGTGTGGCAAGGGGCCGAATCCTGCTGCCATACATACAGCCTACCATTGGCTACCCTTGTTATCCAGGGCTTGACTACAGTTAGCAACTCCACGAACAAAGCCCGAATTCCAATGCCAGGGTTCTTCAACACCTGTTCCTGCAGATTTGCGAGGAATTCTGCTGTACGAACGCAATCAGATCGTCTGCTAGGGATCTTTCTTCTTGCTACATCCTCGTAGTCACCATTGCAAGTCTCTAGTTCATGCCTGATTGTTTTTACTGTATTCAGGGAGCATTGGGCAGCAGTCGTAATATCCTTATTTTGATGGCGGGCACGAATCATCATGATACAAGTTATTCTCTTCCATGATTCAGGTGGGTTCCAGCTATCCATCCTTTCTGACATCTTGTATATGAATGAAGAAGGGTCCAAACTTTTAAATGAAGAGAAGTGTGTGTTAATACATGTAACTTACGGAAAAATATAATTAATTATAAATATGTCAAATTTATCCCGAACACCCTGTATATATATATATGTGTGTGTGTGTGTGTGTGTGTGTGTATATATATATATATATATGTATATATATATATATATATATATAGGGTGTTCGGGATAAATTTGACATATTTATAATTAATTATATTTTTCCGTAAGTTACATGTATTAACACACACTTCTCTTCATTTAAAAGTTTGGACCCTTCTTCATTCATATACAAGATGTCAGAAAGGATGGATAGCTGGAACCCACCTGAATCATGGAAGAGAATAACTTGTATCATGATGATTCGTGCCCGCCATCAAAATAAGGATATTACGACTGCTGCCCAATGCTCCCTGAATACAGTAAAAACAATCAGGCATGAACTAGAGACTTGCAATGGTGACTACGAGGATGTAGCAAGAAGAAAGATCCCTAGCAGACGATCTGATTGCGTTCGTACAGCAGAATTCCTCGCAAATCTGCAGGAACAGGTGTTGAAGAACCCTGGCATTGGAATTCGGGCTTTGTTCGTGGAGTTGCTAACTGTAGTCAAGCCCTGGATAACAAGGGTAGCCAATGGTAGGCCGTATGTATGGCAGCAGGATTCGGCCCCTTGCCACACCTCTGGGAAAAGTCAAAAATGGTTGTCTGAAAATTTCTACGACTTCACCAGTCCAAATGTTTGGCCTCCAAACTCCCCAGACCTTAACCCCATGGATTATTTTGTATGGGGCGCAGTTGAAAAAGACCCCAATCGCACTTCCAGTAATACAAAAGCCCAGTTAATGGATAAAATTAAAACAGTTTTTGCGGCCCTTCCCAGGGAGACTGTAGCATCAGCTTGTTCGAGGTTCCGAAGCAGAATTGAAGCTGTGATCGATGCTAATGGTGGTTATTTTGAGTAAATCTTGTTGATAGTATTGTAATTAACTCTGCCTGTAATGTTTTTTTGTCAATTCATTAAATTTAATAGATACAAAGAAGATTTTCTTTTTCCTTACAAAACTGTCAAATTTATCCCGAACACCCTGTATGTAAAATGTGTGTGTGTATAGTGCATCGTGCATATATATAAGAATGCTTCGTGACATATAACGAGTCACATGTTTGTAGCCAGTATAAATTAGAGGAATATGATGTTCCCAAGCCAGTGCAACTTTGTTCGGGTGAAATGGCTGCGAGAAGGGAACTGATGGAGTTTGAAAGAGGTGTTGTGATAGAATGCCATTTTGCAGGCCTATTTGTTTGTCAAATTGCTGACAAATTAACTGTCTCAGATCAATAATCAGTGATACTATACTGAGATGGAAGTGCTGGGAGTCAACTGCAAGTGCTAACAGCAGTGGATGACCCACCACACTCACCGAACATGATTGTAAGGTACTACAAAGGATAATATCTAAAAGCCATCGGTTGGCCAACACGTTGAATGCAGAGTTCTGGGCATTGATTGGAACAAATCTGCATAAAAACATTCAGAACCAAGACTCACAACATGAATTTCCATGGTAGGATTGCAATATGCAACCCCCAAATTACCTGAACCAATATGCAGCGTCATTTTGAGTGATGTAAACTCAGCTCCATAACACAGTGGGAAAACTGTGTTATTGAGCAAGGAATCACACTATTACAGTGGGAAAGCTGTGTTATAGCGTGACGAATCATACTATAACCTCTAACGAGCAGATGGATGGGTGTGGTGGATGCCCATGTCTCTTACCAGTGTGTGTGTGTGACCCCAACTATAAATTTAGGATTGGTGGTGTGATGATGTGTTTTTTTTTTTTTTCTAGTTTGGCCTCTGACCTCTGCTTGTAGGGCCACGAGCGTTGAAACTCCGAGAGGTATCTGAACATTCTGGACGATGCAATGCTTCCTACTTTGTGACGTTTCTATGGAACTGACCATTGTCTCTTTCAGCAAGACAATGGCGTGTCATAAGGCTGCTGCTGTAACTGAGTGATTTCTGAACATGAACATCACCACATGACTTGCCTCCACAGAACCCTGATCTCCAACCCTGTTGAATATCTGTGGGACAAACCGGAGCATCAGATGAAGTCAAGGGACATCCACAACAGTCCAGACCTCATTACATGCCTACAAGAAGAATGGTCAAAAATTCCCATCAGTCACTATCGTATGGAAAGTATGCCTCATAGGACTGCTGCAGTCATCGCAGTGAAAGGAGGTCCTGCGTTTAATTAAGGTGGATGCCATGGCTGTTTGTTCTTCACACTATGGTGTCCATTGACTTCTTTCCAAGCAGTGTATAATCATGCATTAGAACTCGGTACAGTCAGTTTTCACTGTAACAGATTCATAGGATCATAAGAATAGTTTGCTGTAGTGAATTTCTTTTAGAATAGTATTATATTTATGGGGCTTTAGTTGGGACTTTTCATCTTTTGTTATAGTGGCATTTGCTATAGTTAATCAATTGTATTTACCTTAATAACTGTTCATATATATATATATATATGTATGTACCATATTTGCTGGCGTATAAGATGCACCCCCTTTTTTGTACACATTTTCTAGAGAAAAAACTTCACTGAATATTATAATGAATTTACAGTATTTCAAATATAAAGTAATAAGTAGGTCTACTTTCAACAAATATATAATCTAACTAGGAAAGAGTACCTAGTTAGATTACCTAGTGGATCAATAGTTCAATTTCTTTTAGAATAACATTGATAGAGATTTCATTGGGACTGTATAGTAGTTTACTATAATATGTGAATTTGTTATTACTGTAGTGAGAGTGGGGCTATAGAAAAGAATAAGCATTTTTGGATGTTATAATTGAGTTATTCGTGTTATTACCATACAACCCAACCAACACTAGTTGTTGCCACTTCACACCACCATCATCTGAATTATCAGAATATGTCACCATACATTATTGTAAGTTATGTTTACTGTGAGTTGCTTTTTTTTAGATCCTCTTCCTGACTCCACCAATTTCTTATAATTTTTTCAGTTGGGGTGGCCCAAAATGTCTCTCTGCAGCCCTGTTTCCATGTTCTTTAGCATAGGTAATCACACGTAGCTTGTATGCAATACTGTAGCAATGCCAATATTTTTCAGCCATAATTTGTCAAGAAATTTAGAGAAAATTTAATGGCAGAAATTTATCACCGTTTTCACAACAATTGGAAAGTTTAAACGAACAGGAACACAGCTGTGATCGTCGATGACAGTGCATGCACATCCACTGAACTCTACATTACTGGAATGTTCACACACACTGCAAGGAAGCAAGAAAGAAATCGCGTAACTCTGAGCAAAGAAAATTTCCAGAAATGAAAGTAATAAAAAACTGAGCATTGATGTATAAGACACACCCTGTTTTCAGACTTATTTTCAAAAAAAAAAAAGGGCATATTATGCACCTGCAAATACAGTGTGTGTGTGTGTGTGTGTGTAGAAACATTTTCTGACTATTTGGCATAATTGTCGACTCCTCGCTGTAGCAAACGTGTAGGCTCCTTGGTTTGGTATAATGAATAGTTCAATTTCTTTTAGAATAACATTGATAGAGATTTCATTGGGACTGTATAGTAGTTTACTATAATATGTGAATTTGTTATTACTGTAGTGAGAGTGGGGCTATAGAAAAGAATAAGCATTTTTGGATGTTATAATTGAGTTATTCGTGTTATTACCATACAACCCAACCAACACTAGTTGTTGCCACTTCACACCACCATCATCTGAATTATCAGAATATGTCACCATACATTATTTTAAAACAAAGAGGAAGACAAGAGATAAGATTTTGAACTACATTTATGATTACCAAAGGGACCTCCTGTGTACAGACATCCTTTTGAATATTACAGGAACCTGCAAATCAAGTGTGCATGCAGCAGAGCACATGTAGGAGAGACTGGGTGCTCTTTTTAGAAGTCCAAGCTGAAACATATCAATAGATTAGGTGACTGGTACAGTATTGTTATCATACAGATGGCTGTATAATGGATTATTCAGCATTTATTTGAAGTAATTAAATCTCATAGCACACCACTGAATTAGGGATTGAGATTACATGGTATACAGAAAATCCCTTTTGAAGATTTAGTTATACAGATCTGCAATAATATCAAGATGTATGATGTATACAAGGGATATATACATACATACATTAGCATCCCTTGTAGTATAATATACCATCATTTCCTGATACATATCAAGGATATAAAGGATACTATGATAGCATAATCATCATATAATTAAGATTACATTATTACCAGCTGCCCATTAACTGTTTTATTTCAAATTAATCTCTTATAACCTTAATCAGTGGTGATAATGCCTTTGGTTGAATGTGGATTCTAATCCTGTCTGGGATACAAAAAAACTATAACAGCTTTTCAAATGATGGCGAGTTAGCCAGTCTCATATGTTTTCTGCCTGGAAACTTGGGTTTTTCATTCTACAAGATAGAGTGACCAGAGAATACACATACAATTTTTGTGCAGATAAAATTAAGACAAGATTTTGCTGGTCTCGTTGGCTGAGTGGATCATATGCCTCTTCTCCAACCAGCAGGTATTGGTTCATCTTTCCCCATTGGCACAGATATTTGTGAATGTTTTCAGGAGATGAATTTTATTGTCTGAGACTATACCCTGTTTATTGGAGGCCTGAAGTGGCTTGAGAAAGTTCCATTTGGTTTCTAGAGTATTGTGTCTGAATTATCTTAAAAATTAAATATTTTATAAACCTTAGCACTTCTCTAGTGTTAATGTATTATAGGTTTACAATCTTTCCTTGGTGAGAGTTATATTATACAAAAAAATAAATAAATAAGAATAAAAAAAATCACATTAATAAGGTTTCTCATGAAACCCAGTTAGACTATGAGAGCCATTGAACTTAACACATAAGGGGAACATGAAAACTAATCTGATACTTGTAAGATATCCAGTATTCTCTGATACTGTATTGCAGTCTTTTAAGGCAATACTAACTACATCAGCACTTAGATCTTGTGCTTTAGTGTTTTCCTACTATCCTGGCATCGAACAACCATTTTGCTATCCTTCCATTTTGTTTAAGTGACTACAGCAGATTAAATTAGCTCTGACACCTTGACTACTAATACTCTCAGGTTCTTTTCTCAAGTTAACTCTCACTGACAAACTTTTGTTATAGTGAAGTTTGTTCACTATAACAAACTACCAAAACACCATAGCCAAAATCCCATAGTATTTAACCTTAGTTATGAAAAAAATAATTATTAAAAGCTTTTGATATTTCTGAACAAGCTGTTACTTTGATTAAAAACTATATAAAAGAATTTGTTCTGTTTTTAGGAAGAACTGCTAAAACAGGAAAAGTATTTTAATAATCTGGAGAGAAAAGAACAAATGGAATTGAAAATGCAGTCTGTCACAGAAATTGTCTGTGATGTTGTATCATGTAAACAGGTGAGAAAAACTTTTTAAAAAATTATTTTGTTTTAGCATTTATTATATATTTCAGTTCTTTCCTGTCAATATGAAATTTCCTTGTAATTTAATATTGGCATTTTAAAATATGCAGAACATGAAGTGATTTTCAAGAACTTTGGTTATATTGCTGCAAAGTTTTTTTTTTTGAAAATGACTTTTGCATTTCATTATAGCTCAGTTACTTCACCTTTTCTTTTCTGTAAGTATAGAATAAATAACTTCTTTCTAAGAGCTAGACAGAATTCTTTAGATCTTTTTTGGCAGTTCATCATAGTAAAAACAAAGGGAGAAGAACATTTTAGATTTGTAAATCAAAGTTACTTTGAAATGGTCTTTTGAAAGTCTTATAATTCTTAGTTTATCAATGTGTCTCTTCAGGAAATACATGCTCACTCATGACAATGCTTTAACCTATAGCAAGGACATCATCTGTAAATTGCATTTAAGCGATAATTGCATTCCTGTGTGCAAATTCAGCAAAATAAGTGTATTACCATGTCATTCAGACAAGTCTCTCTCTATTTTTGTTTTAACTGGGTATTGTTTTTGAGTTTGAGGCTATATCGTTAGCAGTTGGTATTTATCACTTGTGTAAAATTCATGAATTTTATCTGTTTTGTTGTGTTTTTTCCTCAGAAAATGAGTGTTTTGTAGTATATTAAAGTAGATTTTCATGTTTTTATAGTATCTAGTGTTTTTATAACATATTTTTATTGAGATATTGCAAAACTAAATACATCTGTAAAATGACACCAAAAACGCACAAGAAATGGGACATTAACAAGAACAGTGAAGTTGAGAACAAGAAGGCTTGCCTCACTAAAGAGGATATTGAAAATGATTTAACCTTCAATTCCAAGGTTAAAGCAGATTATTAGACAGATGATGTGGAAATTACAGAAAGTCGAGCAGCATTTAAAGGAACATATGGAGCATAATAAAGTTAAGCAGCAAAATTAAAAACAACAAAACATGGAATTAGGTAAGTTAATGCATAACAAAAATCAGGTAGGTAAAGTTGATTGTAAAAAGGGAGGATATTATTTGGTATATGGTGACTCTTATCATACAACATGCCATTGATGAGCAGGTTATAACTTCAGATTTTCCTGGAGCAAATATTAAAAATATAGTGCATGCAATTAAAAAACTGGAAAGCAAAGCAAAAGAGATCATAATTCTAGTAGGCACAAACAGCTTAACGAGCAATAAGTTCAGTATGGAAGAGGATATAAAAAGATTTTTGGAAGAAGTGAGAAAATGACAATTGTAAGTATATTATCTAGATATGATAGAAATGTGTTAAAGTATGTTCAATCTCGTTAACTGCACCATTTTGTTACTCATATACTATGTACAGGTAACCCTCGTAAACGCGGTACTTATACAAACTGATCTACAAATTGTAGTAACCCTTGTTCAACGCGATTTCGATATAAAACGGTTTACAAATTATAGTAACCATTTTTATACACTGAAACCTGTGGTGAATTCATCAATAAAAAACACACGTACTAACCACAGTTATAAGTTTTAATTGTAAATATTTCATCCCAAGTTTCTTGGGATATCCTCAGTACAGTAATTCAAACAATCCTAGGAATAACATACAGTTTGCACCCTAACTGTATGTTATTCTTAGTATTGTTATTTAAAAAAAAAAAAAAAAAATTCCTAGTATTGTTTGAATTTAATTCTATAACACGCTACTGCATGCATATTGGGATTCTATTATAATCATGTACCCTAACTGTATGTTATTCCTAGTATTGTTTGAATTACTGTACTGAGGATGTCCCAAGATACTTGGGATGAAATATTTACATATTAAAACTTATGACTGTGGTTAGTACGTGTGTTTTTTAGTGAGTAACCTTTTATCTTTTCATATATTTTATACTGCGACTTAAAAATCAAATTTTATCTTTTAAATTTGTGCCTGCCCATATCGTGCATGTACGTCAATTGTTTACTGTATAAAGTGTTTATTGTTGAAAATTGTCTTCATTTTCTGCTAGGAAAACACATTAAAAATCATAAGTATGTTAATCTCAAGCTGAGCACTTTATTTTCTGGTGAGTTACGTATATAATTAATATGTAATGCTTTTTTTTTTTACGTAAAAAATTATTTTAATAGTAATGGCCACTAAAACTTCAATAAAAGGGGGGAAAAAACTAACATTGAAAAGAAAATTAATTTCGGTCGAAGAAAAAATAAATAAAACTCTTGGATCAGTTGAAAAATGGAGAAAACCTAAGAGTTGTAACAGGGACTTTGAATTTAAATGAATCAACAATTCGAACAATCAAACAAAATGAACATAAAATCTGAGAAAGTTTTATTGCTGGATCAACGGTAAGTGCAATGCATGTTGCTCAGGTACACAATATTCTAATAGAAACAATGGAGACATCTCTGACGATATGGATAGAAGATTGCACTCAAAAGAAAATTCCTTTGGATGGAAATCTTATTAAACAAAAATTCTCAAGATTTATAAACATTTAAAAGAACTTGATCAAGATTCTTCAGAAGAAAGCTTTCAACATGGATTTTGTGCCAGTAAGGGTTGGTTCAAAAACTTTAAAAAGCAGTTTTCTTTGCATAATCTTAAAATCCAGGGAGAATTAGCAAAGCTGCTGTAAACGAAATTGGTACAGTTAATAGATGACATCGAACCAAATGGCGGGGAAAGTTCTTCTGATGATTTTGATTGTGATGAATCCGTTAAAGAATTCAGTTTAAAGAAATTAGCAGAAGGATTGAACTTGCAAAAAAGTTAGGAAGTTATTTTACGGATAATAATCCCTCAATGGAGCACTCCGGAAAATTCAAGAGACAATTGGATATTTTTTTAGCTCCATATTATGAACTTAATAAAAAATTGCAGCATAGTTGTAAGCAAGGTCTTATTACTGACTTCTTGATAACTAAACCAGGCGAAGTATGCAACGAGAATTATACAAATGATGTCAGAGAGATTTCAAGTGATGACGGCGTCCGGCCACTCGTAAATAAAGAATATCTACAAAATATTATTTTTGAAGACAGTGATGATGATGATTAAAATATGCCCTTTATTTTATTTTACCTAAAACATTTATGCATTATGTCCAATGAATTTTACGTACAATTTGTAATTTTTATAATTTTATACTATGTATTTGTTTCATGTCTGCTCGATTAGCCTAGTGGCTTTGCAACTATATGCGTGGGGAAAAAGTGTTCTAGGTTCGATTCCCGTTGATGATGTGAGGAGCTTAAGCCAAGTTAGTCGGTCTTGGGCATGGACCGCAGGTTTTTTCCACCAGTTAATCTGGAGTTTTTCATCCCATAAGCAGGCAAACAGGTCCCCATGAACAAACAGGGTATAGGATATAGTATGGAAAGGAAGGCAACGGGAAACCCCCTTACTCATAGTCATTTCCCCTAGATGGGTGTATATATAGCTTCCCCCTAAACAGCCAAAAGGCTATAACCACACAACAACAACAACATTTGTTTCATAGTTTGTATGTTTTCTTAACTTACATGAATAAAAATATTTTTTTGTTGGATATGTCATTGTTGTTTATATAATTTAAAAAAAAAAAACGATTTTGGAACATAACCCTACTTTTTCTATATGATCAGAGTCTCGCATAACACGATTTATATAACACGGCATTTCTATGGAACTGAATATCCGGGTTATACGAGGATTACCTGTACTTCCACTACCCTGCTTTATCTTTGTTTTCTCTCATCATCATTATCGAATTCCTGCCACGTACCGCTTGAGGGGTACGTGGCAGGAATTTGATAATGATGATGAGATAATTGCTGCCGTGTACCCCTTGAGGGGTACACGGCAGCAATTTGATAGTACTGCATGATATGATAGGATATGATAGTACTACATGAAAAAAAATTACATCATCACTAACTTCCTATCTACAATGTTCCTCCAAATTAGTCTGTTACTTGTTAAGACTCCAACATTATCAGATATTATACTTCTATCATCTAAGGCACTTTGTACCGTATCAATCCACCTATATCTTGGTCTTCCTCAGGGTCGTTTTGCTGCCAACCTGGCAGAGAACACTTGTTTTGCTAATCTTTCTTCTCCCATTCTGTTTAAGTGATCACCACCTGAGATTAGCTCTGCTAACACATTACTGGATGCTGACAATGTCAAGTTCTTTCCTAATATCCTTGTTTTTAATATGATATTGCCATTGATGCATTCTGTTCACACCTATAATCTTTCTCAGGACTCTCATATCTGCAGTCTCTAGTCTTTGGTCAAGTGTTTTACTTCTGACCCAGCTCTCAGATCCATAAGTTAAAACTGGTTTGAACACTGCCTTGTATACAGCTAATTTAGTGTTCAGATTAATTTATCTCTTATTCCATATGAATTTATTCAATTGACTTCCCACCATACCAAATTTGCTGATTCTATTGTCTATTTCTATATTTAATTTACCATTCTCACTAAAAATCGTGCCTAAGTAGGTGAAATGTTTTACTTGTTCCACAGGTTCACCGTTCACAATGCAGTTGACATTTTCAACAGTTCTACCTATTTTCATTGTCTTTGTCTTTTTAATGCTGACCTTCATACCATATCTATTACAACAGTTATTCAATTTAGTCAGGAACTCTTGCAAACTTGTAGCAGATTTATTTAGAAGTATAACATGTCCGCATAAAGCAAAGAGCTGACATTAACATCTCCAATCGTGATATCATGTTTAATACCACTTTCCTTCATAATGTGATCCATATAGATAATGAATAACAGAGGGGATAATGTACATCCTTGTCTCACACCAGATTTAACATTAAACCATCTTCCTGTACTTCCTTCAATTCTAACTGCTGACTTAAAACTCAAATACAGACTAAGTATTGCTTGATATAATGCCCCATTGACACCATATAACTGTAGCGTATTGAATAGCTTCTCTCTTGGCACCTTGTCATATTCCTTTTCAAAATCGACAAAACTTAAATAAAGATCTCTCTTATATTACCATGCTTTCTCGACTATTTGTTGTAAAGTGAAGATCTGATCCTAACAGACTCTATTTAGCTGAATCCAGCTTGTTCTTCACCTAGCTTTTCTTCCACAATTCTTCTCAACCGTTTCTCAAGTATACTTGCATAGATCTTGTCAGGAACACTCAGTACGGAAATACCTCTGTAATTCTCATATTCAGTTTTATTTCCCTTTTTATATATGGGTACTGTGAGAGCTCTACTCCAGTCATTGGGAATTCATCCCTCTGTCCAGGCTTTCTGAACTATGCAGTGCAACCACTGTTAGACTCTTATACCACCATACTTCAGCATTTCTGGTCGAATATCATCTACTCCTGCTGCCTTTCCACATTTCAAGCCTTTGATGGCTTTTCTACTTCAAGTATGGATATGTATTCCTGACTGGATGCTTGGTCAGTGTTTTTTACCACTGTGCTGTCATCACTGCTTGTTTCATTTAGCAGTTTTTCGAAGTAATTACTCCATACTTCACGGATATCTTTTTCTCCTGTTTTCATCACTTTTATCATCTCTAACTCCTTTTACAGCACTCTTTCCTCCATTCCTAAGCTTCTTCAACAACCTCCAGAATATTTTGCCACCGTCATGATATTTATTTTCTATATTCTTGCCAAAGTCCTCCTATGACTTTTGTTTAGCTAGTTTTACACAGTTTTTAGCTTTCTTACATTTGTCTCTGTATTCTCTATGAGCACAAGCTGACTTATTTCATAGGAACTTTTGATATGCTTTCTTCTTTTCCTTCACTGCCTCTTTAACTTTCTGTGTACACCATGGAGTTCTAATATTTCTATCCTTGCAGACTACTTCACCACTTGCCTCTCTAGCTGAATCAATCAGGGCTTTCTTCAAGGCTTGCCACTGAATCTCCAAGGTTTGATTCCTGTTCTCAAACTCTTTCATTTTTTCTTCAATAATCTTTGTGTATTTTAGTCTACAGTTCACATCTGAGAGCTGCTCAACTTTTATTCCCATTAAAACTTTCTTAGATGTCATTCTTTTCAATATGAAATTCAATTTTATTCTGCTCAAGACTAAATAGTGATCACTTCCAATTTCAAATCTTCTGTACACTCTGGTGTCCTGCACCAGGGAGAAAACATCACTATCAACAATAACATAATCAGTGAGACTTTTCTTATTCCTTGCTTCTTCTTTCCATGTGAATTTGTGCACATTTTTAGGTTGGAACATGGTGTTAGTAATAACCAGTCCATGTCCTGAGCAGAAATCCAACAGATATTTGCCATTATTATTAGCTTTGCTCTTTTCTCCAAATTTTCCCAAAATATTTTTATATATATCACAATCATTTCCTAACTCTGCTATTTACATTCCCAACAAGGACCAACTTTTCCTTTTTCGTTGTCTCAGTTGCTTTTTCTAATGCCTCAAAAAATTCCTCCAATTCTACCTTAGTAGAACCTTCTGTGGGACCATAGGCACAAATAAGTCTCATTGTCCAGTTCCCCATTCTCATATTTGCCCACATTACTCTACTTGAGACTGCCTGCCATTCAAGAAGATTTGCCTCGTATTTTGTGTTGAATACTATGGCTACTCCTTCTTTTCCTTGATTGTCATTTCCTGAATATAACATTTTGTATTTATTGCTCAGAAAGATCTCACCAGTTTTTGTCTTTTTTTTGTTTCATTCGCCCCTATTATGTCAATCTGGTACTTATCTAATTCCTCAGCTAGCTCCATTTCTTTGCCATTCAGGCTTCATATGTTGATAGTACCGATCTTTAACTCTGGTGATGTTGAGTTGGGCTGTGTTTTCAGATTTGTTCCAGTAGCTGACTTTTTGTTGTTTGCCCTGGTTCCCTGGCGAAAATAACGGGGGGCAGGGCTTGTTTGACCGGGTGATGCCCCAGTCGGCATGAAATTCTATCATGTTGTACCATCATTTTTTTATTTTGGTTTAACCAATAGGAATACAATTTGGTCGGCTAAATCCCAAATTGGCAGCCCATCCTCGTTCATTCAGTATCCAAGTAGATACCCAACAGGGTTCACCACGAGAAGGTGAGGATTGGACATTAGGTCAGAAGCCCTGGTAGGTTCTCCGCATTCCTTTAAAGGCTATGTGGAGGTCTCCTCTCAGTTATACAGCTTTGACCCTGAAGCACCCCGGAGTTGAGGTCTATGACTGTAATAGTAGTAACAGTATGTCATGTAGCAGTGAATTGAAGCCATCTGGTATGAGATGGAGTCTAACAAGATCAAATGCTTATTGGGGCAGAGGAATACTGTTAGACCTAGTGGATCAGTTGCTAGTGACAAAGAAATGTATTACCAAATAAAGATGATGTTTGCAAAATGATTAATTATAATAGAGGGAATGTAATTATCCAAACATTGATTGGATAGCTGTGAAATCTCTTGAGAAGAATGAAACTGAATTTATTAAGCTGTTGCAAGACAATTTCCTCAATCAGAACATTGAGTTAGATCCGATAATTATACAAGGATGGTTTGAAAAGTTCTCAGCCTAACAATGAAAAAACGAATTTATAATTTCAAAATTTATTTTTATTTTTCAACATAATCTTCCTTAAGAGTAATACATTTATTCCAGCACTATTATCCCATCCCTGTAGTGGTTCTCAGTAAGATCTGTAAAATATCCCTCTACAGCTGCAATCACCTCTCGATTCGAAGAAAAACGCTGACCAGCGATGAAGATTTTTAGCTTTGGGAAGAGACAGAAGTCAGAGGGAGCCAAATCTGGGGAATAGAGTGGATGTTCCAACAATTTCATTGTGTAGATCCCTTAATTTTCCCATTACCAAAACACCTTTGTGGGCAGGTGCATTGTCCTGATGAAAGATGATTTTTTTCTTCTGCAAACTGGGTCTTTTCTCACGAATGTTTTCGTCGGTTAAAAGATCGGAATAATATTCCATGGTTATTGTTTTACCCTTTTCAAGATAATTAATAAACAAAATGCCTTTAGCATCCCAAAACACCGATGCCACGACCTTTCCTGCTGATGGAACCGACTTTATCTTCTTTGGCGCTGAACAACCAGCTTCTGTCTACTGCTTTGACTGCTGTTTGGATTCTGCTGTGTAATGGTGAATCCATGTCTCATCCATAGTAATAAATTGATGCACAAAATCAGTTTTATTCTTGTTAAAATGCTCCAAGAACTGTTCAGAGATTTTCATGCAAGTACGTTTTTGATCTGCTGTGAGCAAGTGCAACATAAAATATATCCTACACGTTCTTTTGAAATGCCTGTAGTCTCAGCAGTTTCACGTACTTTGATTTGCCGGTCATCCAATACCATATCATGCACTTGATCAACGATTTTTGGTGGTGTTACACTTTTTCGATGTTCTTCACGTGGATCACCTTCAAGGCTGGTATGGTCATATTTAAACTTGGCAGCCCATTTCTTAATTGTCGAAAATGAAGGAGAAGAATGCCCATAAACTTTTACCAACTTTGAACGAATTTCTTTTGGCATTAAACCTTCTTTTACAAAGAATTTTATAACTGCACGATACTCAATTTTATCCATTTCAAGGGATACAGACAACACTTTTGCTTCAGACAGCTGTATAAAACAAACTACTTGATAGAATGGCTTGCAATTTCACATGGATGCTTATGACAGATGTTCCAACTTAGAAAAAAAAAATCTTGCCAATAGGGTTGCCATCTATGGTCAGGGCCGAGAAATTTTCAGACCACCCTCGTAGTTTTAGAGGGGGGGGTTCAGTTAAATACATAGCTATTCTGACTCCAGTTGGTGACAATAATCATATGGTACTTACTGACTTAACAGTTAACACTTCTTTCAAGATGCACTCAAACTTTGATCCTTTATTTCTTTATTGGGTTCTGAATGGGAAAAAAATGAATATTAGGTTTGTTTATTAAGCACTTGACTGATTAGCAGTGTATTTCGTACTTATATGCACCGTGCAGTTTTGGAGCATTTGTGTCATGAAAATGTGTTTGTTGTAGTCCACTGCCTGGTGAATTAATGGGTTAGAGTGTGGATGGCTGCATTTGCAAAAACGTTTGTGGCTGTTTCACATAGGAAGGTTGTGATATGAATATTAGCTTCTCAGTGAAGCTGAGGATTCCTCGTGAATCATGGAGTGTTGAATGCCATGTGGATGCACTTGTTCTGTATGATTTATATTTTTTTGATGTGTAGGTCTGCCATTTTTCCCCAGTTTGGTGATCTGTACATCAGTATAGATCTGATCATCATTTTTGTATAGGAGCAGTTGATTTTCATGTCTCACTGACTACATCGGTTCAATAATGGGTAACGTTGTCCTATTGCTTTTGAGTAAACATAATCTACATGGGATGGGATGCAAAATGGAGTTCTTTGTTTAACTGTATTCCTAAGTATTTGGCAACTGACTGCCAGGGAATGGGGCATCAAACATGATTTCATGTTGGCCCAAACTTATGGTTTGGGCCAGTATTGCAGTGTCATCCACATATGGAGCCACTGTTGTGGTTGCCATGTCAGCCATATAGATGGTGAAAAGTAAAGGTGACAGTAGAGATCCCTGGGGAGCTCTTGCTGTAATTCTGCAGTCAGTTCAAATGATCTGATTCCCTATAGTTTCACACAAAACTTCTGCTCCTCAAGATAGGAACTGTGATAAGGCTGGTCAGGCCTAATGGGAGATTGACGTTGATTAGTTTATAGCATAGACCGCTATACCAAAACCTTGTTGAATACCTTTACAATATCAAGCAGAATGCACTAGTGTGCTGTTTCCAATTACATCCCATACTGATGTGTTCATGACTCTCACAATTTGTTGTACAGTGGAGTCATTCTTGGGGAAGCCAAACTACTAATTAGGTATGAGATCCCCCCCCCCCCCCTGCAATTTTTTGCAATCTTGTCAGTATCACTCTTTTGGCAGTCTTTCCTCAGCAGAAGAGCAGGCTAATTGGATGGTATTTTTGAGAGACCTGTTTTGCTTTCCTCAGTTTCGGGATTAAGATTGTCAGCTTCTTTCCAGCGTGGTGGAAAGTAGTGAAATCTTAGTATTACATTAATGATTGCTACAAGTTGCATAATGGCTTTTGGTATAGTTGTTTGACCTTTTGTCATCAAACAACTTGTTGGAAATTCCATCCGGGTTCAGTGCTTTCTTGTTCTTTGGTTTCTTATGTTTGGTTCTTTGTTTGTATTTCAGTGGGGGGCATTGGTTAGGTATCATTTGGGATATATGTGTCCTTCAGCATGCAGTGTATGCTGGCATGAACTTTCCTGATGAAATCTAGCTGGATAAGAGTATGATACTTTATGAGGGACAACATGGAATTGTGAAGGATCAGTCATGTCTTAGTAATTAACTCATCATCATCATCATCATCATCATCATCAAATTCCTGTCATGTACCCTCAAGGGGTGTACAGGATATGACAGTACTACATGAAAAAATTACATCATTACTAACTTCCTATCTACAATTTTCCTCCAAATCAGTCTGTTACTTGTCAAGACTCCAACATTATCAGATCTTACATTTCTATCGTCTAAGGCACTTTGTACCGTATCAATCCACCTATATCTTGGTCTTCCTCTGGGTCGTTTTCCTGCCAACCTGGCAAAAAACACTTGTTTTGCTAATCTTTCCTCTCCCATTCTATTTAAGTGACCATACCATCTGAGATTAGCTCTGCTAACGCATTCCGGGATGCTGACAATGTCAAGTTCTTTCCTAATATCCTCATTTTTAATATGATATTGCCATTGATGCCATCTGTTCACGCCTCTAATCTTTCTTAGGACTCTCATATCTGCGGTCTCTAGTCTTTGGTCAAGTGTTTTACTTCTGACCCAGCTCTCCGATCCATAAGTTAAAATTGGTTTGAACACAGTCTTGTATACAGCTAATTTAGTGTTCAGACTAATTTCATTCTTATTCCATATGAATTTATTCAATTGACTTCCCACCATACCAGCTTTGCTGATTCTGTTGTCTATTTCTATATTTAGTTTACCATCTTCAGTAAAAATTGTGCCTAAGTAGCTGAAATGTTTTACTTGTTCCACAGGTTCTCCATTCACAACACAGTTGACATTTTCAATGATTCTGCCTATTTTCATTGTCTTGGTCTTTTTATTGCTGACCTTCATACCATATCTATTACAACAGCTATTCAATTTAGTCAGAGAATCTTGCAGACTTGTAGCGGATTTATTTAGAAGTATAACATCATCCGCATAAAGCAAAGAGCTGACATTAACATCTCCAATTTTGATATCAGGTTTAATACCACATTCCTTCATAATGTGATCCATATAGATAATGAATAACAGAGGGGATAATGTACATCCTTGTCTCACACCAGATTTAACATTAAACCATCTTCCTGTACTTCCTTCAATTCTAACTGCTGACTCACAACTCAAATAAAGACTAAGTATTGCTTGATATAATGCCCCATTGACACCATATAACTGCAGCGTATTGAATAGCTTCTCTCTTGGCACCTTGTCATATGCCTTTTCCAAATCGACAAAACTTAAATACAGATCTTTGTTATATTCCCATGCTTTCTCGACTATTTGTCGTAAAGTGAAGATCTGATCCTGACAGCCTCTATTTGGCCTGAATCCAGCTTGTTCTTCACCAAGCTTTTCTTCCACAATTCTTCTCAACCGTTTCTCAAGTATACTTGCATAGATCTTGCCAGGAACACTCAGTAGAGAAATACCTCTGTAATTCTCACATTCAGTTTTATTTCCCTTTTTATATATGGGTACTATGAGAGCTCTACTCCAATCATCGGGAATTCGTCCCTCTGTCCAGGCTTTCTGAACTATGCAGTGCAGCCACTGTAAGACTCTTATACCACCATACTTCAGTATTTCTGGTCGAATATCATCTACTCCTGCTGCCTTTCCACATTTCAAGCCTTTGATGGCTTTTTCTACTTCAAGTATGGATATGTACTCTTGACTGCATGCCTGGTCAGTGTTTTTTATCACTGTGCTGTCATCACTGCTTGTTTCATTTAGCAGTTTTTCAAAGTAATTACTCCATACTTCAAGGATATCTTTTTCTCCTGTTTTCATTTCACCTTTATCATCTCTAATTCCTTTTACAGCACTCTTTCCTCCATTCCTAAGCTTCTTCAACAACCTCCAGAATATTTTGCCACCTTCTTGATATTTATTTTCTATATTCTTGCCAAAGTCCTCCCATGACTTTTGTTTAGCAAGTTTTACACGTTGTTTAGCTTTCTTACATTTGTCTCTGTATTCTGTAAGAGTAAAAGCTGACTTATTTGCCAGGAACTTTTGATATGCTTTCTTCTTTTCCTTCACTGCCTCTTTAACTTCCTGTGTCCACCAGGGAGTTCTGATTTTTTTATCCTTGCACACAACCTCACCACATGCCTCTCTGGCAGAATCAATCAATGTTTCCTTCAGAGTTTGCCACTGAATCTCCAAGGTTTGATTCCTGTTCTCAAACTCTTTCATTTTCTTTTCAATAATATTTCTGTATTTTAGTCTACAGTTCACATCTGAGAGCTGCTCAACTTTTATTCGCTTTAAAACTTTCTTACATGTTATTCTTTTCAATATGAAATTCAATTTTATCCTGCTCAAGACTAAATAGTGATCACTTCCAATTTCAAATCCTCTGTACACTCTGGTGTCCTGCACCAAGGAGAAAACATCACTATCAACAATAACATAGTCAATGAGACTTTTCTTATTCCTAGCCTCTTCTCTCCATGTGAATTTGTGCACATTTTTATGTTGGAACATGGTGTTAGTAATAACCAGTCCATGTCCTGAGCAGAAATCCAACAGATATTTGCCATTATTATTAGCTTTGCTCTTTTCTCCAAATTTTCCCAAAATATTTTTGTATGTCTCACAATCATTTCCTACTCTGCTATTTAGATCCCCAACAAGGACCAACTTTTCCTTTTTCATTGTGTCAGTTGCTTTTTCTAAAGCCTCAAAAAATTCCTCCACTTCTACCTTAGTAGAACCTTCTGTGGGACCATAGGCACAAATAAGTCTCATTGTCCAGTTCCCCATTCTCATATTTGCCCACATTACTCTACTTGAGACTGACTGCCATTCAAGAAGATTAGCCTCGTATTTTGTGTTGAATACTATGGCTACTCCTTCTTTTCCTTGATTGTCATTGCCTGAATATAACATTTTGTATTTATTGCTCAGAAAGATCTCACCAGTTTTGGTCTTTTTTGTTTCAGTCACCCCTATTATGTCGATCTGGTACTTATCTAATTCCTCAGCTAGCTCCATTTCTTTGCCATTCAGGCTTCTTACGTTGATAGTACCGATCTTTAACTCTGGTGATGTTGAGTTGGGGTTTGTTTTCAGATTTGTTCCAGTAGCTGACTTTTCGCTGTTCGCCCTGGTTCCCTGGCGAAAACAACGGGGGCCTTGTTTAACCGGGCGACGCCCCAGCCGGCATGAAATTTTGTCATGTTGTACCATCATTCTATATTTTGGTTTAACCAATAAGAATACAATTTGGTTGGCTAAATCCCAAATTGCCAGCCCATCCTCGTCCGTTCAGTATCCAAGTAGATACCCAACAGGGTGCACCACGAGAAGGTGAGGATTGGACATTAGGTCAGAAGCCCTGGTCGGTTCTCCGCATTCCTTTAAAGGCTATGTGGAGGTCTCCTCTCAGTTATACAGCTTTGACCCTTAAGCACCCCAGTAATTAACTCACTTTTTATAATAGCATAACAGCTGAGTTCAATAAAGGAAATGGATACACAAAGATTCTTCTAGATTTTGCAGAGGCATTTGTCACTACTACTACTACATGAAACTCTTATGCAAATTAGAACAAATGGGGATGGATATGACTGGTTATGTGGATAAGAGGGTGGCTGCTGGACAGATATCAAAAAGTCGTAGATGGACGGGCAAAAACAGGACAGGTGACTAGTGGTGTGCCACAAGGTTCAGTGCTTTGACCATTGCTGTTTAATTTGTGCATAAATGATAAAAGAAATAACCTGAAAGGAAATATTCGGTTGCTTGGTGAGTAATAGTTAATCGAGGTGATGTGGAGAGCTTACAAGATGATTTGAATAGGTTGTCAGTATAGGCAAAAGTTTATGGATGTCAGTTTAATGTGAAGAAATGTAAAGTTTTGCATTTTGGGATAAATAGATTACAAACCGTGTACCACAATGATGGAACTATACCCCAGGAAATAGATGAAGCTAGAGATTTAGGAGTGGTGGTAGACAGAGTTCAAGTTTAGTGGACATATTGCTATGGTTGCTAAAGTAGCTCATAAGATTACGGGCAGCCCTCAGTTTACGCCTCACTTCTGTTCCTGAAAAAATGGGCATAAACCGAATCGGCGTAAAACAAACCCAATTTTAATGGGAGTTACAAATGTTCCACCCAGTCAAAAAATATGCACATGAAGTATGTGTCGCATTATTATATTTAAAGCTTTGATAATACATACATATATATTTGTTCAAATAAAATTATTAATAACGAAAACAAAACAAATTATATACAAAAAATATATATACAAAATTATATACAAAAAATCTCAAAAAGATATTACCTATTTCTATGTTGAAGTTCCTGGTTTCGGATCACCTGCATTTTTTTTTTTTTTTTTTTTTTTTTTTTTTTTTTTTTTTTTTTTTTTTTTGAAAAAAGTATCCAGTGTTAACTGCCTAGATTTTCTTTTTCTTTCTTTAGGGAGTTCAGTGTAAGGTTGAATAGATGCGATTACACTCCTTTTTACGTTCGCGCTCCGTTCCCAATCATGGTCCATTTCGCAGAGTTCATCAGTCAATGTCTCTATGCTTGCAAGGATATGCTGTAAATCGGCTGTATCAGAGAACCTTCTTCATTTTCTTTCTCCTCCTTTGGATGCTGACTTAATTGTTCGGCTAATTCTTTAAAGTATTCATTGGAAAGTGGTTTATCATTGCTCTCTAAGACTTCAGCTGTAATATCATCCAATCCCACCTCTTGCGCAAGCTTGGTAATGTCTTTAATAACATTCTCCTCTTGTTCTAATTCCTCGAAGGCATACATAAATGCTGGAAGAAGTTTTCGCCATGCTCCTTTTAAACACTTTGCTGACACTTCATTCCAAGCTGCCTTGATGTTGTTAATGCCCTTCAAAATATCGAATGACTGCCAATAGCCTAATAGTTTTTCCTGAAGTGTCCAAGATGCTTACCATTCCATAAATGTTATACGGAGGTAATAGGCTTTGAAGATTGATATAATCCCCTGATCCATCGATGCAAAAGTGATGTTGTGTTTGGGGGCATGTAAACAACCTTGACATCCAGTGGTGTTCTTACTTCAGCAAGGCATTATCCAAGAGAAGCAGTTCCTTGGCTGGCAAATCAGTTTCTTTACAGAAGTGAAGCACGGTCAGACAAAAATAATTTCTGTACCAATCTATAAAAATGTCTTGTGTAACTCAAGCTTTCTTGTTCCCTTTCCAATAGACTGGCAGCATGGCTTTTAGACCCTTGAAGGCACGTGGTGTCTGTGAATGGTATACTAACATCGGTTTAAGCTTCAAAGTTCCGGAGACATTTGCACCCAACAAAACTGTAGGTCTATCTTTTGCAGCTTTAAAACCTGGAGCGGAACATTCTTCACAGGAAATGAAGGTGTGTGATGGCAATTTTTTCCAGCAGAGTCCAGTATCATCAACATTAAAAATGAGATCAGGAGGATAACTTCTTTGTTCTACGCTGTCTTGAAATTCTTTAGGAAAAGCAGCCGCTGCCGCAAATCTGCATTTGCCGCCTCACCACATAATTTGACACTATGGCACTTACTTCGAGATTTAAATCTCATGAACCGACCTTTGTTTCCTAAAAATGTTTCTTCGCCTCCGCCTGTCTTTTTAAGATCCTCAAAAATTGTTTTTGCTTTCTCAGTTATAACAGTCTGCGTCAGAGGAATGTTTTTCTGATTCAAGTCATCCACCCATAATGATAATCATTTTTCAATTTTTTCATGAGGTTTACCCCTGCTATAATTTACATGTTTTGCATTTAGTACTGCCTTAGATTGTTACGCAGACCGTTTTATTCTATCTGCATTTTTCATAATTGTGGTAAAAGTCAATGAAGTTCATACGTCTACAGACATTAGCACGTGTCTGCCATGCTCCATTCTTCAAATCACCTCCATCTTCTTTTCATGTGTGATTGATTTCTGCTCCTTCTTAACACCAAATTTTGCTAACTTTTTTTGTACTTCTTTTATCAGACATGGTATGTAATTATATACCTTATCAATTTAAATACGTATGTATGTAAAAAAAATCAAATAGAACAATTTGGTAGATTCAACAGTAAAACTAGGTTTGATACATATATGTTGTAGTAGCTCGGTAAACACTCAAACACTAGAGTGCCTGCTAGTGTCGTTTCTCAGTCAGACCACACTACAGTAAGAAAGCATGCACAGGCATCTGGCATTATTGTGAGTCAACGTAAATTGAACCGTCGTAAACCGAGGGCTGCCTGTACTTGGCTATTGAAGAATACACCAACAAGTAGAGATAGGAGAGGATATTCCCTTCATAACACCTCAATGCATCCGCATCTGGAATACTGTGCTCAGGTCTACTCACCTGGGTTTCTTGGGAATGAAGAAGCAGTGGAGATTCAGTGGCACCACCAAGATGGTGAGTGGCCTGTGGAATGTTCCCTATGAGGATAGATTGAGGGGGTGTGGATTGCAGAAGTTGGTTGATAGGAGAAAAAGAGGGGCTATGATAGAAACATTTCAGTTACTTAAAGGATTTTATAGTATTGATGCAGGGGAAATGTTTCAGAGGGATCAGAACTAGAAGTCATCCTTGGAATTTGAATAAAGGTATGGTTAGTAAGGATGTGAGGACTAGATTTTTTGCTTGGAGAGTTGTAAATGAGTGGAATGGGTTGTCAGCGTCAGTTGTGAATGCTTTGTCTGTTCAAAAAGAGATACAATAGATTGTTTTAATAGTTTGGGTCTCTCATGATGGAGTCTGAAGACTCCATTATGGGAGACCCAAAGAAAATGTATTTAATATATTACTATTATTATTATTTAGGCCTCCAAGGAGTCAAAAGACTCATCGCAGGAGGGCGTTCCTAGGAAACAAAGTCTATCATACCACTCTTTAAACTCATTGACCATTCTCGCTCTTGCCGCTATCAGGCAATGCATTCCACAGTTCACCTACCCTCCATACAAAGAAACCACTCCTCACCCTCTTGCTCAGTTTACTTTCATAGCTTCCAGGGATGGCCCCTTGTCATCACACCTTCCCGCTATTCAACCAAGCGAAAGAACTCCACAGTTTCAACCCTGTAACCACCTCTCAACAGTTTAAAAGTCTCAATCATATCACCTCTCCTTCTTCTATCTACTGTAACGACTCTGTATTTTCGTTTCCTTATTAGAGTACATATTTAAGTAAGATCCAAATCGATCCAGTCTTCTCTATATCCTTCTACCTAAATTTTATATCTTTCTTAATATATAACCCAGGTTGATCCCTAGGGATATTTCCTCTTCAGAAACTGGCAAATTTATATTTTAACTGCGCCAGCCAGCTTCCTATAACAAGAATATAATTCAGGCTCAGGGAAATATTCCTAGGTTTTAGGCATACACGTTAATCGGGATTCTCATGCGGGTATATAGATCTCGGTTCCTTGCAATCGTGACCTAAGATCTAATCTCTATTATATAATTTTCTAAACTCTTTCCCGCTATTTGGTTTGAATTTTATAAGTGGCAGGTTGACACCTCGAATTCAGGCAAGACTCAGATTCAAATAACAAAACATGTTTATTAATGCTAAAAGACAGGTACATTAAATCTTGTATCAAGTTATCAAAACTTCTGAATTTCTAGCTAAGTTAATGTCTTATGCTTATCTATACAAACTGTTCAATACTAATCTGACTTTCTCACATAAACTGACATGCAAAATCATGTAATACAATGGATAATTTAAACAATGTTACACTCAAGTCAAGTTCCTTCATTCACATTTACTTTAAATAGATATTTCTCAAATCATTTCTCTCTTAGTTAAGTTTACTCAATTAACAAAGGGTTTTCGCTATTTCAATCATATACACGTTAGAGATTTATGATATACAATTCTTTGTCTAATAGAATTGGCTGTATTAATTACTCTATCCTATCAAAGTTCTCTAAAATGTCCTCAGTCTTGCTTTATCAAGACACAAATTCTACCTTCAAACAATCTCAAGATATAAAACAAAAGAATCTTTACTTTACCAAGTCCCTCCGAAGGTCTATTAGCTGCCACGTGTTGTTCGGGTCATCCTTCATCTTGTGGCTGAGTTGTTCCGTTCTCTGATGCCGGACACAAATCAAGAAATGGTTGTTGCTACGAGCTTTCTCCGCTCGCTCGGCTGGATCGTTACGGAATACCTCTCAGCACAGGTCATGAATACGGCCGGCTGTCATTGACATAGCACCTTCAGCTTGTCCTATCTCTGATCACTCGTCAAGAATCCTCGATCTCCGAAGAAAACAGGAAAAAAACCTTGAGCTTGGTGCGTATTGCCTTAAATACTTTTTCTCAGTGCCCTCTTTTCTGTATTGTTTTTGCACGATCCATAGCTTACATCGCCCCTTAGGTTGATCCCCTTGCTTTCCCTCCTTGCTATTAGGTGTTGTTTTCGAGAAAAAGCGCTTATGTCAGCCTTCCCCGTAAGCTACAGCCTTCAATGTTACGACAGGTACTTGCGCTAGGTACGAAATGACTAACAGGATCAACGTGACCGTTGATCCTGTTAGTCATTTCGTACCTAGCGACTTACGATTTTATGATAGTTTGATAATACATAAATTAAGCTATTATTCCTTTATATGAAATGCTAATCTGACGTTATTCTTGATTTTTAGCTTTCCGTTTTACAATAAATAAGTTCCAATATACTCATACTGATACATACTTTCATATACAACAACTTAGGTGTTTCTCACCTTCCACTGGTAAGCAGGTATTTTGCAAATTTTTTTGTAATTTTATAAAGCTTACATGTTAGATCCTGAATGAATAACTTATCAAGAAGTTCTCCATTCAGTATCTAACACTACCAAACTCTGCAGTCCACATTCCCTCAGCCGATTCTCATAACTAACATTGTACAGTCCTGAAACTGTCTTTGTACCTTTTCCACAGTTAATTTATCCCCTTCAAATCCTAGGGACCAAATATGAGAACAATAGTCTAAGTGTGGTCTGATCAGGGTCTTATACAATGGAATAATAACTCTTTTATCTCTGCAGGTCAGCATCCTTCTCATTATTGCAGCAATCCTCTTCACCACCTTTGCAATATGTTCCTTGAATTTCAATTTTCCACCAATCATCAACCCGGGATCTTTTGTCTTCCCTACTTCCCCAGTATAGCTCCTCCAATAGAGTATGCAGCATCCCATTGATGTGTCCCAAACCTCAAGATCTTAATAATACATAAATTAATAATACATAACTTTATAAAAGGCTAGCATTTTGCTGCATTAAATCAACACCCCCATTCATTTTCCCATCTGTCTAGCTTATTCAAATCCTCTTGGAGGACTACCACATCTGCACTATTACTAATCCTTCCTAGCTTCACATCATCTGCAAACAACTGAATATCCCCTTGCAATCCACCGACAATTGATATAAAGGTTAAACAATATAGGCCCCAGTACTGAGCCCTGTGGGACCCCAGTTGTAACCCTCTGCCTCCTTGAAACTGCCCCACCATACATATCTGATACCTATCAGACAGCCAATCCTGTATCCAGTTGACCAACCTGACATCCAAACTCTTGCGCTGCAACTTAAATATCTGCTTATCATATGGCACCTTGTCAAATGCCTCGCCAAATCTAAGAAAATGGCCATATATGCCTTTCCCTCATCTACTGCTCTTGTAACTTTATAAAAGGCTAGCATATTACTAAAACAAGAGCGCCCCCTCACAAATCCATGTTGACTCTCATAGATAACATTACCCTCATCTGCCCAATGTTGTATACGGTCCCTAACTAATTTCTCCAAGATCTTAACAACTACTGATGACACACAAACTGGCCTATAATTAGACACTTCCAGTCTGCTACCACCGTTATGCAATGCCACTATCTTATCTTCCTTCCATTCCATGGGCACCTTTCCCATAGCCAGAATTTCATTGAAAAGCCAAGTCAAAGGAGATGTCAGTTCATTAGCACATTCTCTCAAAACTCATGGGGAAATACCATCCAGTCCCACAGCTTTACTGACATCCAGAGTACTCAGCGTTTGGAACATGTTCTCCTCCTGCGCCTCTAAACCTCGAACCTGCCCTATCCCTTTAGTATTAAAATTTACTCTTCCAGAATGAAATACACCAATAAAGTGTTCATCGAACAATTCCACTATATCCCTGCATCAGTCACTCTATTCCCATTTTTATCCCACAATGTCATTCTTCCACAATCATTTCTCCTCCTACTGGCCACATAGCTAAAAAAATTCCCTAGGATTTTCTTTGGATCTTAGGGCCAATCTCTTCTCATATTCCAGTTTTGCATCCCTTACCATACTAGTTACTCTCCTAGCCTGTATCTTATATTCTTCATGCATCTGCTCTTCACTTGTAATAGTCTCAGTTTTTCACATGCAGTTCCTGTTTAATATTGTTTGTCATTCACTTTACACCAAATTGTGTCCTCTTATTCACTTGTGGAATACAGCTTACTATTACTGCTAACAAATATTCCTTCACAATTTTCCAATCACTAATGATATCCTGGCCTTCCAATTCTGCCCTCCATGAAACTTCCCCAGTTGATATCTGAGACTATTATTCACCTGCCTTATAATTCCACATACGTTCCCTTCTCTTTGATACTCATACATGTTTATTCTTCTTCCAAGTCAAAACCACATGATCACTCTCTCCAACTGGTGGGAGAGATGTCATCTCAGTTATTATCAACTCTTCTGATGCTATGACCAAATCCAAAACTCTTGAACCTCTTGTTCCCTCTATTACATGTTGCCTAAGACATTTGTCCCTCAAGAATTCTAGAAATTCCATTCCCTTATTGCTATATGCATCTTCCTCTCCCCAATTTATACTACTGCTGCAGTTAAAATCTCCCATAACAATCATTCTTCTTGCACTTACCAAGCTCAACTGTCTAAATATCTCCTGGTCCCTACTCTCTGTGCTCCTTGGTTTGTAGCAACACCCTATTAAATATCCCGTCTTGCCTGTCTCTACCTCACACCATATGCTTTCAAAATCATTGGTGTCACTACCTTCCAGAGCTTCCACTCTTAGAGGACATAGGTCGTCACTTATCATAAACAGTACTTCACCACCCCGCTTTCCCTTCCTATCCTGCTGAAAAATGCTGTACCTTGCTACTTCTATTCCTGTTATTATATCCTCTTCTGTCAACTACGTCTCAGTGATTCCAATAATCTTTTGCCAGGCTATCAGCACCACCAATTCCTCTCCTTTATTCCAGATACTACTGGCATTAGTATAAAGCATAAAAATGCCACTATTATTTCTATACCCAGCATTATCCCCTCTAGACTCTACTGGGCTCAGCGTTACCTGATGTCTTCCCCTTCTCCCAAGTACCCTTTCCCACAAGAGGCCACTCCTGCTACTATCCATTCTAGTTTCCCTTCATTGACACACTGACTCGTTCAGAACAGCAATCTGGAGAGATTGCTGTTCAGAACAGCAATCTCTCCAGATGCCTACTTCCTCATTCAAATGCATGCGGGCTCTCGCATACAATTCCTCTCTTCTGACACATTCTAGCTATTATGTTATTCAATATAACTGCTCTTCGTCTCAGCTCATCACTATCATACCTAGGCAACCAACACACTATCTTTCTTCTCTGAGTCTTCTTTTGTACTACTTCAAACAAGAATCTCATATCTCTTGCTGCCCAATTTACATTACCTCTCCAGTCATTTGTTCCTACCATCACAATAATCTTATCCAAGATGGATATACTTTTTCCAAGCAGAACAAGAAATAAAACATGGAAATAAGGCAATTCATTTCTGTGTTACAACTGAAAATATCAATTCAGATTATTTAATCTTGGATAAATGTTATGAATATTATAACCATTTTCATACATTTTTAATCTGGGCAATGTCTCCACACATAGGTCACCATTGAGATGCAAGTAACTTAGATGAACAGCTTAATGAATTTTCACCCTTTCATCCCTCTTAATTGCCATTGCCATACTTTCTATTGTTCCTCCAGGCAGACACTCTTCACACATCCTATCTTGCACACCACGGATCATTGAGTCCCCATACATTACACCTCTTACCATTCCCTCTCTCCTACTGTTTCCATTCTCTCCTCTTCTATCATTCCCATACCTCTCTCTCATTCCCTCTCTTCCACTTATCCTATTCTCTCCTCTTCTATCATTCCCATAACTCTCTCTCATTCCCTCTCTTCTACTGTTTCTATATTCTCCTCTTCTATCATTTTCAAACTTCTCATTCCCTCTCTCCTACTGCTTCTATACTCTCCTCTTCTATCATTCCCTCTCTCCTACTGCTTCTATACTCTCCTCTTCTATCATTCCCTCTCTCCTACTGCTTCTATTCTCCCCTCTTCTATCATTCCCAAAAATTTTCTCTCACTCCTACTCCGATTCTCCTTGCATACATCTCTTCCATTCTCTTAATCTCATCTTTCATACTTCTCATCTCGTTCACAAGACATTTCACCTCCTCTTTCAGCTCATCTATCCCTCTCTGCAAGTTAGTCACTCTTACTCGCCATCCATTTACCTAATCAAAACCATCTCCGTAAACTTCACAGTCATTCAAGCCTTCCACACTCCCTACTCTTATTTTCTCATTCATACTTCGCTCGTCATTCTCGCCTATCACTACTCGTCTCCTGTTCGTCATTCTCTCCTATCACACTACTTGGCTCCCGACATTCATTTCCTGTCCCCGAAGCAACTAGGTCGGTTATCGAAATATCTAATTTATTGATTTCCTCCCACCGTCTGCATTTTGCACGTATACGTACTCCCCCCCCCCTCTTCTCTCATCCGCCAACTCCCAGGAAGCATACCTGCTGCAAACACAGCATGCCACAAAGTCCTTTATTACGTATAATGGAGTGGTTAAATAGTAGAGGACTTGGTGACACGCCATTTGTGATTGCAGCTGCGTCCGCCATCATTCCTTACTGCCAAGTAAGTAACTACTAAACTAATCACTAAAAATATATATATATGAACAATGTATCACAGATATATATATATATATATATATATATATATATATATATATATATATATATATATATATATATATATATATATATATATATATAATGCTATATTCAACTATACTAGATAGCGAAAACTTATCTTCTCTTCCACCTCAAATGCTGCCGACTGTGACCTCAACCTTCTCGGTAACACAATATAAAACAACGAAACTCCAAAAGCAGAACCACTAAATAACACTTGTGTTACTGAGAAAAAAATGCAGGACAATTCTCAAAGGAATTCACACTATACACCGTTTAAAAAACACTTTTCCCTACCATCACTCAAATCACCTGCCATGTGCTTTAGCGACCCAAGCGCCACCGCTAGGGTCGCTGATATTATAATAATATAATATATTATTATTATTATATTTAACTCATTTTTTCAGTTAAGTCAAACAGTAGCATTTCACTCACTTCAGTGAGAATTTTTACTTCTAGTTGAAGATTATTCAGGATGTAAATGAAACCTTTGCAGATTTTTTTCCTTTTTTTTTTATTTTATAGTATTAGTGTATTCGTAGTAGCAGCAGCAGACTGGATGCATTGTGTTATGGGATCACTAATATTTTTTATAGTTTTCCACTATTAACCAATAGAAGCTAACTATTTGCAACTTGGCTTCTATTACACAATAATCATGTATACTTTCATTAAATTCTTTCTTTGTTACCTTAGAAGTGTCCTGATACAAGATAATTAACTCCACAATCGAAATCTCTTTCGTGGTTACAAGCTAATTTTAAAATCCTGTACTCTTGAATATTGGAGTGGGCTTTCTTTTGCACCTGATTGATAACAGTATTCTGCTAGATAATTCAATCACATTAGAGATAAAACTAGCTTTTTGATAAATTAAATTTCACTTAATTTTTGACTCCACATTATCATCAAATGCAAAAAACTTTGTGTAATCACAAGAATTTCTGCAAACCTTTCCATGGCTTACATCCAGAAGTAGAAATCAATAGCTAGATCTGCTGTGGATCGAGAGCATTGCAATACATATTGGTGGTCACTGATCAATTGATAGGTCCCAATGATGTTGAAGAGATTAGCTGTTGATGGCTATCCTCCCCCTTTTGTTTTATATACTGAATATAGTCATGATTCTAGGCTGTAGGATAAATGCTAGATGAGTATGAAACTTTCTAAAGACTATATTGGATGGATATTAATTCTGAAACAGCACTTCTAGATACCATCAGGACAGAAGAATTGGTGCCTAAGTTATTCAGGATTTTTCTGAAGTCCTTTTGGTTAGTTGGTCATTTTGGAGTTTATTGCCACTAGGACTGACATGCATGACAGCAAAAGTCATGCTGTCAGCCATTACAAAAGTTATAACAGGAGAGGAGCTGATAAAGGAGTGAGTACCTTGTGTACACAAGGTACCCTTTTAGTAAAAGTTGATCCTTTGCCAGCATAGTCAATATAATTATTGTACTGAGTGTGAAATAAACTAACTTAAGATTAAATTGAATTACATTTTCCTCTTGATTTATTATATGTAAATTTTGCTTTAGACATCCATCCATTGGCTATTTTTTCATTTCTGATTCTGTTGAAACTGCAGCTGAACTTTCACTACTGGCCACAAATGACAAAAGGAGCATAATAACACATAATTTGTCTATACAATTGGTAGCTTGTTTTGCGTATACTTTATGCTCCCTGCCATTGGAGAGCTGAGCATACCAGGGAAATGAACTTCATTCTCTTGATGCTTTTTCATCAGAGTTTATATTTGCTTGTCTAGTTGGCCAAATGAATAGCATACCTCTTTCCAACTGCCATGAAAGTTTAGGTGGGGGATACTTTTTGTTAACCAATGTGAGAACATCTGTCCTGCTTATTATAATTGTGAAGTGGCTTGAAAAAGTTCCATGTTTGGTTTCTAGTGTAGGGCTTCTAGGTTAACTAATCCTTAATCCATCTGTATTACTAATGGTTTACAGCCTTTCGTGAGGTTGGATTCACACATTTAAAAAAGTTAGGTATTTTTGAAAACTTGTCATTTCTGTTGTAGAATAGACATCTGATTGCATTGTATTGTTTATTCACTTATTCTGTCTAGTGTAATTATACTGCATACCAACCAGCAGATATCTGCAAAACAGAAAAGCACATGCTAAAGAGACACAAGGCAAAGAAACGTTTCTTTTTCTGTAAAGATTGCAAGCATCGCACTTGGTCATTTACAAGGATACCAACCAAATCTTGCAGGTAAGCAAATATACTATAAGAAATTTTGTATGTTTTGCCTAAATATAAAATTAAAAAAAAAAAAAAAAACAGTTATGCAAGTAAAAATTAACTTACTTAGTTTTTAATTCGTTATTTTATTAACTAAACTCTTTAGTGATCATTCGAAATCGAAGTGTTTTTGTGTTAATCTCATTCATCAACCATCAATGTAATAGCTATGCTAATTTTGTTGTCTATTTCCATATTTAATTTGCTACCATACTAAAAATTGTTCTTAAATAAGCTGAAATTTTTTACTGGTGCTATAGGTGTTCCATTCTTTTATAGGCAGTAACTGAATTTAGTTGTAACAAGTTCTTAAAATCAAGTGGAAATGTTTAAAAAAAAATAACGTATTTTGAAGCATCTGTTTGTTTTACATTCTCTCAAAATTAATTTTTCTTCCTTATAGAAATTGTGGTGGATCATCCTTTGAGAGGACTAGCATGATGGCAGTAAGTACTTTTTTCTTTGTTCGTTTCTATTTTTTGGGTGTGTGTGTATGTGCATGCGCAGTTATCCATGAAGTGAGGGAGTGTGAGAATGAACAAAAAATGCATAATATAGTTTCTCAGGTAATGAAATTGAATGGATAGTCAACACATGGTTAAGAGGAATTGTGAGCCCATTGAGAATTGCAGTTTATGTATACTGATGCCTGAAGCATCATGACTAATGAGGAAGAGTTTTTTTTCATTGATTGGTGCAACCTTGTCCAAAATTATAGGCATTAATGAGACACTGACAGCAGGTGATATAGTATCATCATCTGGAGGGGGGGGGGAGAATGTGAAGGAATATGATGAGGGGAACAGTACTGCTAATGAGAGCAGACGAATTTCAGCCAAAAATAGTAGGAAGCCACCATGAAGCAGATGTGCCCAATAATACATTTAAAGAAATCTGGTCTGGACTCCCCTGTTATTTGAAGTTACGGAACATTCCAGGTTTGTTAATAACATAAAAATAGTGTACAGATAGCAGGAATCAGTATTTCATCATAAGAGTTGAATATAGATGATATGGCAACACAACGTGAACTCAGTGATTCTGAGAGAGATTCATTGTAGGCTGTTATATTTTCTGCTCAACTGGAGTATCCACAATCAACAGTTGGTAATATGAGCAACAAATGGAGACATTCTGGCATAACTATTGCAGGAAAACACCCAGAGTGGCTGCTGAAAATGACTGACAGGGACAGGAAGGTGTTAAAACAGATGGCACGCAAAAACTAGCTACAATCAGCACAGACCATCCGTGATGAGTTCCAGTGCCAGTAACATCATGGTCAGCACCAATACTGTGTGCATTCAGCTGGTTTGGAGTGGGACCACTGATTGTACCGTGATATTCTAGAATTCAGCATTTCTCAACCTTTCTAAGCCCAAGGACCAGTAAAATGTCTAAAACAATTCTATGGACCACTAAGTTATGTAATTTTTTTAAATACCTATGTGGGGATTACCAGCATTTGGGAAAAACTGTGCCATTTATAACATAATAAATCAAAAAGCATGTCATGAATACATATGGAAACATAATTAATTAAATTGGAATTAAATGATTAAAAGTATATCTTCATTGAACAAAATTTTAATTTTACTAAATAAATAAATAATATGATATAATTATGTTACTACTTACTTTTAATGAGATGGTTGAGTTTCTCGGCCCTTGCAGAGTTGCTGGATATCTGGCTCAATATTGGTCAACTTCAGTCGAAGATCGGCAAACATACTAAGACGATTTCTGTATTTTGTTTTTATTTGAATGAGCAATGAAAATCTTTTTTCACAAAGATAGGTTGTAGAAAACTGCATGATGATTTTCAATGCTTCTTCAGATAATTTGGGAAATTCACTTCTCACTGAAGGCGAGATCCAGAATCGAGCCAAACCAAGAAAAACAGAATTGCATTTTAAGCCCACTGTCACTTGAAAGCTCAATTAACTATTCCTTTTTCGATAACGAACAGTCGTTCTCGTGACTAAACCTAAAATGGATCGTGAACCCACAGAAATTTCTTATAAAAGTTATTTGGAAAATATGTTTTAAAATTCTGTGTCAGAGTTTTGAGGTGGTCACAAACCGTTTCCATAAACTCAGAATCAAAATCAACAAAAAATCATTTTCCACTAAGAAGGATTCCAATGTTGGAAAAGGTGCAAATTGTCTGTCTTTTACATAACTAATTCATAACACCATAACAAAATAAAGGCATTCTTGAATGCCTTTATTTTGTCGTAAGCATCAAGAACAGTTGAAGAATTTCTCTGAAGGGAGAAATTTAGTTCATTTAATTTCAAAAAAATGTCCGAAAGATAGTAGGGTAGTGTTGATAACCATGCTTTGCCAAGGAGTGATGCAAAATCAGAATTACGTTCAGAATTACAAACAATAAAACTTCGTGCCTTAATTGAAATAACCTTGTTAGTACTTTGCCCCTGGAAAGCCAGCGAATTTCAGAATGAAGCAAAAAATGTATATATTCACTGCCCAGTTCATCACAGAGTACTGAAAATAACCTGTTATTTAACATTTGAGCCTTAATAAAATTAACTAGTTTTACAGCATTGTATAGCACAGCTTTAAATTCTGGTGGCATTCCTTTGGAGGCTAACACTTCCCTATATATGAAACAATGTACCGAATTCATAACCAAAGCTACTTCCTGGACCTTAGAAACAACCCCACTATGCCTGCCTGCATGCAAGGGCACGAGCTCCATTCGAACAGAAGCCCATACATTTTTGCCCACTGGATCCCTTTGTGTATTATGTAATTATTGAGAGTGTGAAATATTTCTTCTCCACCTGTTCAGGATGACAAAGTTCTACAAAATAGAATATCGTCATGCGTGTTGTTATCATGCGCATATCTTATGTAGCATATTAACTGCACATTATTTGTAACATCAGTAGTCTTGTCTATTTGTAACGCATAATAACGGCTCTTCTTAATTCTTTCGATTAACTGAGATTCTATGTCACCTTCCATAGCATTAATTCTGCGACCGACAGTATCATTTGAAAGAGGAATCAGATCAACATCTTTTAGTAACTTCTTGCCAAACATCGTTTTTAACACATCTTTTATAGCTGGAAGTAGTAAATTTTCCCTGATAGAATGAGGTTTCCCAGTTTTTGCTATGTGCAAACTTAAGAGATAGGATGCTTCCAGTGCCTTACTATTAATTGAACCCATGGCCAAAACTATACCTTTCCCATGATTTAATGTCGCTAAGCGTCGCTTAAAAAAATTCAATTGGCTTATTTTTCACATCACAGTGTTTAGTTTCTAAATGTCGTCGGAGTTTCATGCAGATTTTATGCACTCATTCGACAACACTTCATAACACAAAACACAGTGAGGTTTCTGTTCACTTTCATCTCCACAACAAGTAAACCTGAATTCCAAATATAAACCATTATATTTCCCACTGTAATTTTTTCTTTGAACTGCTTGTTTCTTCTACTTTAATAGTATGAGACTTTCTCGCTGTTACAACACGTGTATCACAATTAGCATTAGCATCACCTATTTCATTTGCTTTTCTTTTCAAAGTCCTAGTTCTAAGCCACTTTTCCTTTATTAAAAAACATTTCCAAAAAATATATAAATACTGGGGTTAACTCACGACACACTTTGTCCAAGTATCACTTAGCACTTCTGAAGATATACTGAGCTTTTGTTGAAGGAGGGAAACCTTCAATAATAAAAATCAATAAACAACAAGCAATTGGGCGAAATGTGGATAACACATGCTCACTTCAAATCTGACAAAACAGCAAGGGAAGGCAGAAGTAATTAAACCATATTGTTGTTCACTTCACCCCTCTTTTATTAAATTATTATAGCGGCAGAATGTTCATGGAATGAACAACATTCTGCCGCTGTTTGTTGGTTTTTTTAAGTATTCATTTTATTTCAATCATTTTTACTTACTTATTCAATTTTAATTTGTTTTGTTTGGATAATTGAAATATATATCTTTATTTAATTGAGTCTGCCTGTGGACCACCTGTCCCATTGTCGCTGAGAAACACTGTTCTAGATAATCAGGTGCTGCCTACAATGTGGAATTTTTATGGAATGGACTTATGTTACTATCAACACAACAATGCCCCATGCCACAAAGCTGCAACTGTTATGGAATAGTATGAAGAGATGGGTGTTAAACTCCCCTGGCCTGTGCAGAGTCCTAACCTCAATCCCATCAAACACCTGTGGGACGAATTGGAGCAGCGATTAAAGTCCAGAGCATCAGGTGGACATACCCAATATTAGGATTCGCCTGATGGTATCAAATGTAAATTGCTAAAGTGTCTGGACAATTATTGGTAGATAGTGTAGTTGGTTGCTCTATATGCCAAGGTGTGTAGGATATTATAATAGTACTACATGAAAGTTTACATCATCAGTAACTTTCTATCAACCATTATTATTATTAAGAGAGACCTCCAGGGAGTCAGAGACTCATTGAGGAATTTTTTCCCAAAAGATTCCAGTATCATATCATATCAAAAGATTCCAGTATCATTGTCACTTATATTTTGGCCTTAGAAGACCTTCTAACTGCACTAATTGACCAACATCTTCATCTTCCTCTGGTTCTTTTCCCTGCCATTTGGCATCAAACCTGCTTTGCTAACTTATCTTACCTCTCTCATTCTGTTTACATGGTCATACCATCTTAATAACTTAAGTTGGTATGATCAATGATTCGAAACATGGGATCGAAATCGATGATTTGGAAGTTTGAAGAAACAGGATCTTTGGAAGTTTGACCTGGTAGAAGACTGAAACCAGTGCCACCATGGATAAACAATGTTAGTTCTAATCAAACATGCAGGAATGCTAACAATATCATATCAATTCCTAATATCCTTATTTTTAATAAAGGGTGGCCATAATTAAACTTCCCTTATATAACTCAATATAACAATCCGAATGTCACCAAATTTGTTTGGGAGACTAATTGAGACGTAAAGAAGGATTCTGGGAAAAAAAAAAGTTGCTGAGATGAGGCTTTTCTTATTTCTTGTGTCTCCTCTCCATGTGAACTGTGCACATCTTTATGTTGAAACATAGTTTTAGTGATGTCTAGTCCGTGTCCTGAGTAGAAGTCCAGTAAATACTTACCATTATTATTAGCTTTGCCTTTTTCTCCAAATTTTCCCAAAATGTTTCTATATGCCTGATTGGATTCATTTCCTATTCTGCTCTTCAGATCTCCAATTCCATTTTCTTTATGTCAGTTGCCTGCTCTAATGACTCAAAAAATTCCTCCACTTCTTGCTTAGAAGGACCTGATATGTACCTGTAAGGGAGTTCCTGTTACTATGACAGTACCACATGATTAAGTTTACATTATTATTAATCTCCAAATCAATCTATTACTCCAATATTGTCATATCTAACATCTCGTCCTTCTAATGTGCTTCTGATCGAATCAGTCCACCTAGATCTCAGTCTTCCTCTGGATCTCTTTCCTGCCATCTTGGTATCAAATACCTGTTTTGCTAACCTTTCTTCACCTATTCTATTTAAGCGGCCATTCCACCTTAGATTAGCATGACACATGCTAATAATTCAGATTTAACACTTTATGTCGATTTGAATAAAATATATTAATTCACTGTATGCACATACATGTACTATTTTAGCAGCAACTGTTCATTCATTTTTATAAAATTCATTCTTGGGTTTATAAGACTTTGATGAACAAAGACTCTGTTCAACAAAGACTTTGATGAACATATTTTAATTTTATTTAAAAAATTTTTCTCTTTCAGCTGCGTAATGGTCCCAAACTGGATAGTGAGAAGCTGCTAATCAGAGGCGAGGAAAGGAAATTTATAAATAGTTAGGAATAAAATATCGCCAGTAAATTTTTATGCATTTTATTTATTTGAAAGATCTAAATAAAGAATTATGTTTATTTTTAAAATATCTGCACATTTTGGTATTAAAATTATCACATGCTCTTTCCTATTTTAACTTTCACCATGGATTGCATCAAATATCATTTGCATCTTAATTATCCAACCTTCAAAGAACCAAAATTTCACTTTAATTAACCGACTCTTGAATGGGCTAGTGTGGCAACTGACTGAAGGCACAGTATGTAACTGTGCCTTCAGTTATTGACCAGCAAGATTTTTCATTGTACTTGGGTAATTAGGGGATTACTATAATTTTATTTCCATATAGAGTTGCTCCATAAGTCTCCTATAAAACAGGCATACTGACTGGGTAACATTAATTCACATTAATTACCTTAGTACCCCATAATACAAAATAAACATCCTTTGGGGGTTCTAAGGCAACTAATGTGAAGTCATAAGCATCTATATATGGGTAGCCTAGTTGTGAAGATATTTCACACACAAACTTTGTTTGCTTACACTTGGATAAAGGATTAAACAAGCATATAATTTCTTGACATCTTTTATTTAACTGCTCTCTCTCTCTCTCTCTCTCTCACACACACACACACACACACACACACACAATTACCTAACATGAGACTAAATGAGATCTCGTGGCTGACTTGTCAACAAGTGACTGATGTTGAGCTAAAAGCATATTATATTATTAATCATTATAAAAGTGATAGTTGATGCCAAGAAACTATATTTTTGGTTTAATCCTTTATCCAAGTGTAAGCAAACAAATTTTGTGCATGAAGTTACTTCACACACAAACTTTGTTTATTTGGATAAAGGATTAAACCAAGAATATAATTTCTTGGCATTATTAATTTATAGTATAACCTATAAAGTAATTATACTATATAGTATATAACTACTATATGAAGTAATTATATTATATTGTTTACTATAAAGTAATTTATAGTAAAAGTGTAAAAACTTCCGTCTTTCTCTAATTCTGAGTATTTTAGTAATAAGGTGTACCTTTCGGGTACTTGCATATGGAAAATATGACTTCTGCATTATTTCAAACTTGGTATCACTTCTGGGTCTTATATTTCTGTCTGCTAAGGCACTTTTTACTGTATCAATCCACTTATATCTTGGTCTTCCTTGGGTCTTTTTCCTACCAACCTGGCAGAGAACACTTGTTTTGCTAATCTTTCCTCTTCCATTCTGTTTAAGTGACCATACCACCTGAGATTAGCTCTGCTAACACATTCCTGGATGCTAACAATGTCAAGTTCCTTCCTAATATCCTCGTTTTTAATATAATATTGCCATTGATGCCATCTGTTCATGTCCCTAATCTTTCTCAGGACTCTCATATCTGCTGTCTCTAGTCTTTGGTCAACTGTTTTACTTTTGACCCAGCTCTCAGATCCATAAATTAAAATTGGCTTGAAAACTGTCTTGTATACAGGTAATTTAGTGTTTTGGCTAATTTCTCTCTTATCCCATATGAATTTATTCAATTGACTTCCCACCATACCAGCTTTGCTGATTCTGTTGTCTATTTCCATATTTAATTTATCATCTTCACTAAAAATCATGCCTAAGTAGCTGAAATGTTTTAATTGTTCTATAGGTTCTACTTGTTCTCCATTGACAATGCACTTGATATTTTCAGTGTTTCTGCCTATTATCATTGTTTTTGTCTTTTTAATGCTGACCTTCATACCATATCTATTACAACAGTTATCCACTTTAGTCATGGAATCTTGCAGACTTGTAGTGGATTTATTTAGAAGTATAACATCATCCGCATAACGCAAAGAGCTGAGATTAACATCTCCAATTTTGATATCAGGTTTAATACCACTTTCCTTCATAATGTGATTCATGTAGATAATGAATAACAGAGGGGATAATTTCCATCCTTGTCTGACACCAGATTTAACATTAAACGACCTTCCTGTACTTCTTTCAATTCTAACTGCTGGCTTACAACTCAAATAAAGACTTAAGCTTGATGGGGTGCTTAAGGGTCAAAGCTGTATAACTGAGAGGAGACCTCAACATAGCCTTTACAGGAATGTGGAACACTGACCAGGGGTTCTAACCTAATGTCCAATCCTCACCTTCTCGTGGTGCACCCTGTTAGGTATCTACCGGGATACTGAACAAATGAGGATGGGCTGGCAATTTGGGATTTAGCCAACCAAATTGTATTCTTATTGGCTTAAACCCAACATTAAATGATGGTACAACATGATAGAATTTCATGCTGGCTGGGGCATCACCCGGTTAAACAAGCCCCCCTCCCCATTGTTTTCGCCAGGAAACCAGAGGGAACAGCAAAAAGTAAGCTACTGGAACAAATCTGAAAGCACACCCCAACTCAACATCACCAGAGTTAAGATCAGTACTATCAACATAAGAAGCCTGAATGGCAAAGAAATGGAGCTAGCTGAGGTATTAGATAAGTACCGGATCAACATAATAGAGGTGACTGAAACAAAAAAGATCAAAACTGGTGAGCTCTTTCTGAGCAATAAATACAAAATGTTATATTCAGGCAATGACAATCAAGGAAAAGGAGGAGTAGCCATAGTATTCAGCACTAAATAAGAGGCTAATCTTCTGGAATGGCAGGCAATTTCAAGTAGAGTGATGTGGGTAAATATCAGAATGGGGAACTGGACTATGAGACTTATTTGTGCCTATGGTCCCACAGAAGGTTCTCCTAAGGTGGAAGTGGAGGAATTTTTTGAAGCTTTAGAAAAAGCAACTGACACAATGAAAAATGAAAACTTGTTCCTTGTTGGGGATCTAAATAGCAGAGTAGGAAATGATTGTCAGACATACAAAAATATTTTGGGAAAATTTGGAGAAAAGAATAAAGCTAATAATAATGGCAAATACTTGTTGGATTTCTGCTCAGGACATGGACTGGTTATTACTAACACCGTGTTCCAACATAAAAATGTGCACAAATTCACATGGAGGATTTGAAATCGGAAGTGATCTTAAGCAGGATAAAACTGAATTTCATATTGAAAAGAAGAACATGTAAGAAAGTTTTAAAACGACTAAAAGTTGAGCAGCTCTCAGATATGAACTGTAGACTAAAATATACAAACATTATTCAAGAATAAATGAAACAGTTTGAGAACAGGAATCAAACCTTGGAGATTCAGTGGCATGCTCTGAAGAAAAATTGACTGATTCTGCCAGAGAGGCATCTGGTGAGGTTGTCTGCAAGGATAGAAAAATCAGAACTCCCTGGTGGACACAGGAAGTTAAAGAGGCAATGAAGGAAAAGAACAAAGCTTATCAAATGTTTCTGGCAAATAAGTCAGCTTGTGCTCTTAGAGCATACAGAGACAAATGTAAGAAAGCTAAACAGAGTGTAAAACTAGCTAAACAAAAGTAATGCGAAGACTTTGGTAAGAAGATAGAAAATAAATATCAAGAAGGGGTGAGATATTCTGGAGGTTGTTGAAGAAGCTCAGAAATGGAGGAAAGGGTGCTGTAAAAGGAATTAGAGATGACAAAGGTGATATGAAAACTGGAGAAAAAGATATCCTTGACGTATGGAGTAATTACTTCAAAAAATTACTAAATGAAAGTAGCAGTGATGACAGCACAGTGATAAAAAGACACTGACCAGGCAGGCAATCAGGAATACATATCCATGCTTGTAGTAGAAAAAGCCATCAAAAGTCGGAAATGTGGAAAGGCAGCTGGAGTAGATGATATCAGACCAGAAATGCTCACGTATGGAGACATAAAAGTTTTACAGTGGCTACACTGCATATGAAATTGAATTTCGTATTGAAAAGAAGAACATGTAAGAAAGTTTTAAAGCGAATAAAAGTTGAGCAGTTCTCAGATGTGATCGGTAGACTAAAATACGCAAACATGGTTGATGAAATAATGAAAGAGTTTAAGAACATGAACCAAACCTTGGAGATTCGGTGCAAGCCTTGATGAAAACCCTCATTGATTCAGCCATAGAGGCATGTGGTGAGGTTGTCTGCAAGGATAGAGAAATCAGAACATCAGGCAGTGAAGGAAAAAAAGAAAGCACATCAAAAGTTCCTGGCAAATAAGTTAGCTTTTCCTCTTAGAAAATACAGAGACAAATGTAAGAAAGCAATACACTGTGTAAAACTAGCTAAACAAAAGTCATCGGAGGACTTTGGCAAGAACATAGAAAATAAATATGAAGAAGGTGGTAAGATATTCTGGAGGTTGTTGAAATGGAGGAAAGAGTGCTGTAAAAGGAGTTAGAGATGATAAAAGTGATGAAAACAGGAGAAAAAGATATCCGTGAAGTATGGAGTAATTACTTTGAAAAATTGCTAAATGAAACAAGCAGTGATAGCACAGTGGTAAAAAATACTCAACAGGCATACAGTCAGGAATACATATCCATATTTAAAGTAGAAAAAGCCACCAAAGGCTTGAAATGTGGAAAGGCAGCAGGAGTAGATGATATTCGACCAGAAATGAAGTATGGTGGTATAAAAGTTTTACAGTGGCTACACTGCATAGTTCAGAGGGCCTGGACAGAAGGACAAATTCCAGATGATTGGAGTAGAGCTCTTATAGTACCCATATATAAAAAGGGAAATAAAACATTGTGAGAATTACAGAAGTATTTCCCTACTGAGTGTTCTTGGTAAGATTTATGCCAGTATACTTGAGAAACGGTTGAGAAGGATTGTGGAAGAGAAGCTTGGTTAAGAACAAGCTGGATTCAGGGCAAATAGAGGCTGTCAGAATCAGATATTTACTTTACAACAAATAGTTGAAAAGTCATGGGAATATAACAAAGATCTGTATTTAAGTTTTGTAGATCTGGAAGAAGCATATGACAAGGTGCCAAGAGAGAAGCTATTCAAAACGCTACAGTTGTATGGTGTTAGTGGATCATTATATCAAGCAATACTTAATCTTTATTTGAGTTGTAAGTCAGCAGTTAGAATTGAAGGAAGTACAGGGAGATGGTTTAATGTTAAATCTGGTGTCAGACAAGGATGTATATTATCACCTCTGTTACTCATTATCTATATGGATTACATTATGAAGGAAAGTGGTATTAAACCTGATATCAAAATTGGAGATGTTATTGTCAGCTCCTTGCTTTATGCGGATGATGTTTATACTTCTAAATAAATCTGCTACAAGCCTGCAAGATTCCCGACTAAATTGAATAACTGCTGTGATAGATATGGTATGAAGGTCAGCAATAACAAGACAGAAATAATGAAAATAGGCAGAAGCATTGAAAATATCAGCTGCATTGTGAACGGAGAACCTATAAAACGAGTAAAACATTTCAGCTACTTAGGCACGATTTTTTGTGAAGATGGTAAATTAAATAACGAAATAGATATCAGAATTAACAAAGCTGGTATGGTAGGAAGTCAACTGAATAAATTTATATGGAATAAGAGAGAAATTAGTCAAAACGCTAAATTAGCTGTATACAAGACAGTGTTCAAACCAATTTTAACTTATGGATCTGAGAGTTGGGTCAGAAGTAAAACACTTGACCAAAGACTAGAGACTGCAGATATGAGCATCCTGAGAAAGATTATGGGCATGAACATCAATGGCAATATCATATGAAAAATGAGGATATTAGGAAAGAACTTGGCATCATCAGCATCCAGGAATGCATTAGCAGAGCTAATCTCAGTTGGTATGGTCACTTAAACAGAATGGGCGAGGAAAGATTAGCGAAACATGTGTTCTCTGCCAGGTTGGCAGGAAAAAGACCCAAAGGAAGACCAAGTTATAGGTGGATTGATACAGTAAAAAGTGCCTTAGAAGATAGATATATAAATATAAGATCTGACAATGTTGTAGCTTTGACAGGTAACAGATTGATTTGACAGAAAATTGTAGGTAGGAAGTTAGTAATAATGTAAATTTTTCATGTAGTACTATCATATCCTGTACACCCCTTGAAGGCAAATGTTAGGAATTTGATGATGATGATGATGATAAGTATTGCTTGATATAATGCCCCATTGACACCATACAACTGTAGCGTTTTAAATAGCTTTTCTCTTAGCACCTTGTTATATGCCTTTTCCAGGTGTACAAAACTTAAATACAGATCTTTGTTATATTCCCATAATTTCTCAACGATCTGTCATAAAGTGAAAATCTGATCCTGAACAGCCTCTATTTGGCCTGAATCCAGCTTGTTCTTCACCAAGCTTCTCTTCCACAATTCTTCTCAACTGTTACTCAAGTATACTTACATATATTTTACCAGGGAACACTCGGTAAAGAAATCAAAAAGCATGTGGTTAATTGTCAGTTTCCACTAAGAAAGATTCAAGAATCAATGCAAAGAGCAATGAACTAAGAGGAGAACTTTGTTTGACTCCTTTTCGAATTTTGACCAGGCCTGACAGGAACCCATTAACCCGGAAACGGGTAGTTGAATTGGCATAGGCTTCCTTGATAAATAGATAGCAGCTTTTTACCCAAACCAATTTGCTGGAGGATATAGAACAGAAAGGGATGCTGGACATTATCAAATGCTTGAGTATGGTCTACTAACAGCACTGTCATTGACTTTTTTTTTCATGTTATCTAACCAGATTAGATCATGCAGCAGAATTATACTGCTTGGACTGGAACTCCATACACCTGTGTGCTTTTAATTATGTATCTCATTCCCATTTTGAGCCTGTTACTGATAACGTGGAAAAATATCTTGTAGTGAGTATTAGATAGAGAAATACGTCTCCAGCTGCTGATTAAGGTGTGATCTCTATTAGGTTTTGGAATGAGGATGGTATAGCTTGCTACAAATTCACTTGGTATATGTCCCATCAGTGGAAAAATTCAGAAAGATCAGTGGATTGACTACTAATGCAGACAAAACAAAATTAAAAGTTTTTGTAAAGTGGGATCTTGGAGGCATTCCTTTTGGACTAACCCCTAAGAGGTAACCTTCATTATACTTAGAATTCCCTTCTCCACTTACCCATTATTACCAGTTCAAGAACTTATATAAAGAAACTTTGAAACCTTAGAAGACTGGAAAACAGGGCCACTTTCCTTTTCTTCTAAAGCCATAGTACTCAATACCATAATCCTTCTTGCTCAGTTGTACATAATAAATATTATAGACATCATAGAAGCTGAAGAAAGCAATTATGTAGTTAGCCTGTGTAATTTTTTTTGTTCCAGCTGATACCAAAAAGTTAAAAAGGAATTTCTTCAACTATCAAAAAATCAATTTTAAGACTGGCCTTCCAGTCTTAAGATTCTGCTATTTAAGCAGTACAGCTTGAATAATTCATAAAATATTCCAGACCAATTTAGAGGAAACTAATTCTTGAACCTTCTGTACAATAACCAAGGCTGACTACCAATTTCCACAGAAGGCATTAGATAGAGATTAGACTGAAGGCCTGAAGTTCAATAGCTAACACATTTTGTTGTATAAATTAAAGATTCCAAGAAATTATATTCTTGGTTTAATCCTTTATCCGAGTTCAAGCAAACAAAGTATGCATGTAAAGTAACTTCACGAATGAGCAACCAGTATATGTAGAGGCTATTACTTCACATCACTCGCCTTAGTATCCCATAATGCAAAGCACATATCCTTCTTACAGACATGTATAATGTTATGCATTATGGGAGGGTTACTACACAGACCATTCGACCTTTATTGAGCTGAAAAAGTAAAGGGGGGGGGGGTCTCATCATAGGCCTAGAGTAGTTGGTATAGGGGTGCAAGAAAACCTGATAGTATTATTACTATTATTACGGGCAACTCCAGGGAGTCATTAGACTCATCGAGGGAGGCCCCAAATCATATTCATCACAACTATTCGACATTCATACAGTATCTATCATACCTCTCCTTAAACTCATTCACTGTCACAGCATCCACCACAGACTCAGGGAGCGCATTCCACTCATTCACTACTCTAAAAGTAAAGAACCCAGCTCTAACACCTTTACTAACCACACTTTTGCCCAGTTTCCATGGATGTCCCCTAGTCCTCCCACAACCAGCCCTGTTCTCAAAAATATCTTCTGAATTAATTTTATAGAAACCCTTCAGTAATTTGAATGTCTCAATCATATCTCCCCTCCTCCGCCTATCAACCAATTTTTGCAACCCACAAATCCTCAACCTGTTCTCATACGGTCCATTCCACAGACCTGCTATCATCTTGGTCACTCGCCTCTGGATCCTCTCCACCTCCTCCCCATCAAGAAGAAACCTAGGTGACCAAATCTGAGCACAGTAGTCGAGATGGGGTCTTATCAAGGCTCGATACAGAGGAACAATAACCTGCTTGTCTCTGCTTGTCAATGTATTCTTCAGCAACCAAGTGATTTGATGAGCCACTTTTGCAATGTGTCCCCTAAATTTCAATTCCTTATCCACCAACACTCCTAAATCTCGTGCCTCATCAATTTCCTGGAGCACGGTTCCACCAATGCAGTAAACTGCCGCCAATCTTTTCACCCCAAAATGCATAACCTTACATTTTGCCACATTAAATTGACATCCATTCTCCTTAGCCCAGACCTCCAATCTATCCAAATCATCCTGCAAAATTTTGACATCCTGTGCACTCACTATTGCTCAACCCAACTTTGCATCATCAGCAAACAAATGAACAGTTCCTCTCAGATCCTTTCCTATATCGTTAATGAACAAATTGAACAGCATTGGTCCAAGAACAGAACCCTGCGGCACACCACTAGTCACAGGCCATCTTTTGGACTCTACTCCTGAATAAACCACTCTCTGATATCTCTCCATCAACCACCCTCCTATCCATCTCACCAACCCTATATCCATCCCCATACACTGCAGTTTACTGATTTCAATTCCATGTGGTATCCTGTCAAAGGCCTTAGCAAGGTCCAGTAGAATCACTGTAAACCCATTACCCTGATCCAGTTCAGCCGTCACTGTGTTATAATATGTGAGGCATGACCTACCCTTCACAAAACCATGCTGTCCCCGATACAGTATCCCATTTTCTTCTATCCAATCTTGTATTTTCCTCTTGACTACTTTCTCTAAGACCTTGATAATGATTCCTGTTATGCTGATTGGCCAGTAATTTTCAACAGCAGCCTTGGAACCACCTTTGTGCAGTGGAACTATTTTCTCCTCTTTCCACCCCCTTGGGACTGACCCAGTCCTGAGGCTCAAATTAAACAAAATGGTCAAGGGCACTGACAATTCCTTGGCCGCTTCACGTACGACACGAGCTGGTATACCATCCAATCCAACAAATGTATTGACATTGAGGTTCTGTAATAGACTAGTTACCTCTACTTCATTCATCACAATTCCAGTATAAGCTGTTGGTTCTTCCATTCCTGCAAAGTCACCACCTGGATGATATACTCTTGAAAAGTGCTCGCTCAGTAATTCCACAGTATCGACTAATTCGGTTATTTCCCTACCCTCAGCATTTTTTAAGATCATTCTACCATGAGCATTTTTCCTTTTACTTGCAACATATTGAAAAAACTGTTTGGGATTCTCTTTAGCCTGCGTGGCCAATTTCCTTTCATAATCTGCTTTTCTTACCACTCTTGTTACCATCCTGGCCTGAGCTTTATACTGTTCCTGCGCCTGATGGTCACCCTTCTCCTTAAATTCCCTCCACAATTGTTTCTTTTTTTGCAGCTCAAGCTTAATAGTGTTATTCATCCATTTAACCCCTACTTGATTTATTATTCGGACTCTTGGTATACAGTCAACCATTGCCTCCTGCAAACAGTTCTTAACCACCTCCCATGCACTATCAACATCCAGCCCTTGCAGTTTTACATGCCATGGCATTGAGCCAAGCACACACCTAAGCTTGTCTTACTTACCAGCCCGGTAATTCCACATGTACCCTGTCTTAATTGTAAATTCGACTCCTTTAACCACCTCCCAAGTCATGACCTTATGGTCACTCTCACCAATTGGTGGCAACATGGTCATGTTCGTTACAGCCACATTCTCAGTTGCAATTACTAGGTCCAGCACTCTCTGCCCCCTGGTATTTTCCAATACATGTTGCCGTAGATAGTTGTCCCTTAATGACCTTATGGTCACTCTCACCAATTGGTGGCAACATGGTCATGTTCGTTACAGCCACATTCTCAGTTGCAATTACTGGGTCCAGCACTCTCTGCCCCCTGGTATTTTCCAATACATGTTGCCGTAGATAGTTGTCCCTTAATAACCGCATAAAATCCAATTCCTTTCTCCCATGTGCCCTCTCCTCTTTCCAGTCAATGTTACCATAATTGAAATCACCCATAATAATTACCCTCCTTCCACTCATTTCTTCTATTTGCTTATGCATACTATCCCCACCATCCACTCCATCACCCGGTCTATAGCAGCACCCAATTGTATATTTTGTTCTGCTGGATTCTATCTCACACCAAACAGCCTCAAATGTGCTTTTTTCCCCCATCCTGCAGTTCAACTTTTATACTCCTTGGCTGAAGCTCATCAGCTATCATCAATAACACTCCCCCCCCCCCCTTTTTATTCACCCTGTCACTCCTGAACACGCTATACCTGTCGCATTCAATCCCACTAGCTTTATCATCTTCTGTCAGCCATGTTCATTTTTTTTTTTTCAGGTTTCAAAGCTGTTTAAGGATTATGGTCGATTGGATTAGCATGCCAGATCGACTGTAATACAAAGCCTTTTATTAGGAATCTGGTACTTTGCTCTTTGAAACTTTTCATTTAAAAAAATATATTAAATAATAATAATGAAACTATTTTGTTAGAATTTATTTGGTTTTTTTAAAGATTCTGTTAAATATTCTAAAGATGAAACTACACAGAGCCATTGATCTTTGTTTCTAACCAGACTTCTCTCACAATTGATAATCATCATGCTATCTTAATATAATATAATATAATAATATAATATAATGGAATATTAACACCATCTTGTTTAATGGCTATGATTCTAACATTATTAACAAAATACTTGTTCCTTTCTTCTTAAGTCTTAACCCCTATATTTCAGTTATGATATTCCTATTATCTATATCCATGGCACTTAAACAAAAAATAGCCACATTATTGAAGAAATATAATTATTACTAAGTATATTTCTTTAATGTTCTGGCTGCTCTTATCTGCTTTCAAAACAAACCCATATCAAGAGCTGGGTTCTTTTATCTGCTCGCCTAAACACTAACTCTCATTTTATAAGATTCTTCCAGCTTGTTTTATTATGGACAAATTTGAAAAATCTGTCAATGCCAATCTGGAATCTGTTTCTGCAATTATGGACAGTCAGGTCTAGTAGGCCATGATTTGGATAGTAGTATGAGGTGGGAAGATAGGGTAACCACTATGCTTCACTTTCCAAGATATGGGAAATTAATTCTTAGATCTCTCATCAAAAACAATGGCTACTAGCATGCATAGAGGACTTTCAGTCTAATAGCTCATTTTTTTTAAATTATGTGCATGATACAATTCTTATATTATATCCCTAAAAATGTCTGTGACAGAGATGAAATATCAAATTTCTGATATGTATCCTCAAGAGGTTTAGATTACTACTTCCAATCACTGTTCCATGTTAATGCCACTGTTCAACAGTCTTCCTTCAAATTTATTTCTGATTTCTAAGACACGTCTAACTGCATCAATCTATCTAGATCTTGATCTTCCTCTGGGTCTCTTTTCCTTTCATTCTGATATCAAACACTTGTTTTGCTAAATTTTGTCTCTAATTCTGTTTAAGTCATCATATCACTTTAGTTATAAGAAAGTTTATTCACTTGGTTACAAAGTATACTTGACAAGAAATTATATTCTTATTTAATCCTTTATCCAAGTGTAAACAAGCAAAGTTTGCACGTGAGCTATCCTCATAACTAGACTGCTTGTATATATAGAGGATGTTGACTTCACATCAGTTGCCTTAGTATCCCATAATGCAGAGCACTTTCTTTTGGATGTGTATATTGCTAAGCATTATGAGAAGGGTCACTATCCAGACTGGTTTCGACCTTTATCGAGGTTTCATCATTGGGAGTCAGACTCAGGAAGATAGCATGGTTGAATTAATGCAGAAGTGATATATTACACTTGTATAAAAGATTAAACAAAAATATAATTTCTTGTCGAATATAATGTTTACATACCACCTTAAATTAGCTCTACTCATACATTCCTGAACATTGATGATGTTCCTTTCTAATATCATCATCATCATCATATTCCTGACATGTACCCTCAAGGGGTGTACAGGATATTATAGTATGCTACATGAAAAAACTTACATCATTACTAGCTTCCTATCTACAATTCTCCTTCATATCAATCTGTTACCTGTCAAGACTCCAACATTATCAGAACTTATATTTCTATCTTCTAAGGCATCTTTTACTGTATCAATCTACCTATATCTTGGTCTTCCTCTGGGTATTTTTCCTGCCAACCTGGCAGAGAACACTTGTTTTGCTAATCTTTCTTTTCCCATTCTGTTTAAGTGACCATACCACCTGAGATTAGCTCTGTTAATGCATTCATGGATGCTGACAATGTCAAGTTCTTTCCTAATATCCTCGTTTTTAATATGATATTGCCATTTTCTCTCATATCTGCTGTCTCTAGTCTTTGGTCAAGTGTTTTACTTCTGACCCAGCTCTCAGATCCATAAGTTAAAATTGGTTTGAACACTGTCTTGTATACAGCTAATTTAGTGTTTTGACTAATTTCTCTCTTATTCCATATAAATTTATTCAATCGACTTCCTACTATACCAGCTTTGTTGATTCTGTTGTCTATATCCATATTTTATTTACCATCTTCATTAAAAATCGTGCCTAAGCAGCTGAAATGTTTTACTTGTTCTATAGATTCTCCATTCACAATGCAGTTGATATTTTCAATGCTTCTGCCGCCTATTTTCATTTTCTTTGCCTTGTTATTATTGACCTTCATACCATATCTATTACAACAGTTATTCAATTTAGTGAAAGAATCTTGCAGATGTATTTAGAAGTATACCATTTCCAATTTTGATATCAGGTTTAATACCACTTTCCTTCATAATGTGATCCATAGAGATAATGAATACCAAATGGGATAATGTACATACTTTGTCTCACACCAGATTTAATATTAAACCATCTTCTTGTACTTCAGTTCTAACTGCTGACTTACAACTCAAATAAAGACTAAGTATTGCTTGATATAATGCCCCATTGACACCTTATCATGTGCCTTTTCCAGATCCATTAAACTTCAATTACAGATCTTTGTTATATTCCCATGATTTCTCAACTATTTGTTGTAATGTGAAAATTTGATCCTGACAGCCTCTATTTGGCCTGAATACAGTTTGTTCTTCACCAAGCTTCCCTTCCACAATCTTTCGCAACCATTTCTCAAGTATACTTGCATAAATCTTATCAGGAACACTCAGTAATAAAATACCTCTGTAATTCTCACATTCAGTTTTATTTCTCTTTTTATATATATTGATACTATGAGAGCTCTACTTCAATCATCTGGAATTTGTCCCTCTGTCCAGGCTTCTGAACAGAAGGACAGAGGGACACTTACTCCAATCATCTGGAATTCGTCCCTCTGTCCAGGTTTCTGAACTATGCAATGCATCCACTTAAGACTTTTACACCTCCATACTTGAGCACTTCTGGTCGAATATCATCTACTCCTGCTACCTTTCCACATTTCAGGCTTTTGATGGCTTTTTCTACTTCAAGTATGGGTATGTATTCCTGATTGCATGCCTGGTCAGTATTTTACCACTGTGCTGTCACTGATTGTTTCATTTAGCAATTTTTCAAAGTAATTACTGCACACATCAAGGATGTCTTTTTCTCCAGTTTTCATGTCACCTTTATCATCTCTAATTCCTTTTACAGCACTCTTTCCTCCATTTCTGAGCTTTTTCAATAGCCTTCAGAATATTTTTGCACCTTCTTGATATTTATTTTCTATCTTCTTACCAAAGTCTTTCCATGGCTTTTGTTTAGCTAGTTTTACACATTGTTTAGCTCTCTTACATTTGTCTGTGTATTCTCTAAGAGTACAAGCTGACTTATATATATCTTCTATTCTAATATCTTCATTTTTAATATGTTTCTGTGATTGATGCTGCTATTGACTCCTCTGTTTTATTTTTAACTCAGTTCTCAACTCTATAAGTTAAAATTGATTTGACAGCTGGTTTAGGGTTTTCACTAATTTCTCTATTATTCCATATAGGTTCATTCAGCTTGCTTCCTATTGTCCTTTTCATATTTAATTTGCCATTTTTACTGAAAATTGTGCCTAAATAGCTGAAGTATTTTATTTGTTCTGTAGGTTGGCATTCAGTATATAGCTGATGTTTTCTCATATTGCTGTTCTATTTCTTTAGTTTTTTCTTTTTATTGCTAATCTTTATGGCTTTTTTTTTTACACGTTATTCAGTTGTATTAAGGAATTCAAAACCCTTAGATTTATTTAAGAGTATAATCATCTACATAAAGCTAAGATTAACATCTCCAATTTCAATATCGGGTCTAATGCCACTTTCCTGCATAATATGATTCATACAGATGACGAATAAGAGTAGAGATAGTGTGCATCCTTGTCTTATACCTGATTTTACATCAAACCATCTTCCTGTATTTTCTTCCTTCAAACACTTGTCAGGGAAATCCTTTGATAATTCTCTCTTTTTTTTTTTTTTTTTTTTTTTTTTTTTTTTTTTTTTTTTTTTTTTTGCCAATGGATACTATGTGACTATTATTCCAATCACCTGGAATTTGACCTTCTGTCCATTCACCATAAAATCTTTATACTTTCATTCTTATGGATGCCATCCATCAGACTTTCTACATTTCAAGTTTTCTACTCAAGTATTCAAGTAGAAAAAGCCATTAGAGAATATACTTTTATTGCATTCTTGAATGTTTTTTTTTTACCATTCTATTACTGCTTTTTTCTTTTAAGAATCTTTCAAAGTAATTATTTCAGACATCCAAAATATTTTAATTTTATGTTATCTTTTATACATATTTGTTTAAAAGGTAACATAAAGAAATTTAAATGACAAGGATTATAAATAAAAAAAAATAAGAAATTCATTTTTATGGAGTTCAGAAAAAAATTGTGATCAATTTCAGTTTCAAATCCTTCTATGTACTCTTGTGTCCTGAACCATCTTGAAGATGTCAGTATCAATAATAGCATACTCATACTTTTCCTAGTTCTTATATATTCTCTCCATGCAAATTGTGAATATCTTTATATTGTAACATATTAATAATGACTAGTCCATATCCTGCACAGAAATTCAGTAAGTTTTATTATTGGTACTACAGACATGAAAGTTTTTTAAATCAGCAGCATATCTTAAAAACCAATTTGAATGTCAATAAATATGGTTGTTTGAGACTACTCATGATATAGGAAACTGTAATTCTTAAACCTCTTACTCATCGACGAAACCTGCCCTACTAGTATCTATAAAGGACACCTCTCCAAGGACTTCAATCTTTTAGTGTAATCTCTTCCACCTGTTTTTTTTTTTTTTTTTGTTTACGTATACATTACACTTCTTACATCATATCCCTGATGGATGTATATTGGCGACAAAAATAAAATATTAGATTCACTAGATCAAAAAAAACAAGCTTCCGGCTCTTAACCCTTGTTCTGATCCTATCCTACAGGATAGGATCAGAACTCGTTTTGGATTTTTATGTTCATTTCATATACAAGAAATTGAGGAACCTATAAACACATCACTGCTGTGTGTGAGATGCAGATGAGGAGTGAGATAGAAGTTTATCTGTTTTTTTTAAGAGAGTTGCAGGTTTAAGAGTTGTTTGGGAATACTTTGGAGATATTTACAATATGTTGTTTCGTAGCTTCTCACACTGGCTTGGGTGGTCAGTAGCATTTTGTGTATTATGTCAGTAAATGTATTTTCAGTCTAGTTTTCTTGTTTTGAAAAAAGGAATAGGATTTTAAACCTTTTTTGCATACAATGACAACAATAACGTATACATTACACTTCTTACATCATATCCCTGATGGATGTATATTGGCGACATTGGCGATGGATGTATATTGGCCATAGAGGTGCATCAAAATTGCATTGTTAGTGTAGTTGTGATACTTCTCAGAGCAACAGAATTATGAAATTATCAGTGAGTTATGCATACATAAAGAATACCCAGTTCTTCACATAATATATTCATATACGACCAAAGATGGGTTACATCATCAAAATTCAAAGGATCTGCCAGTTAAGTAAAAAAGTGGTTCAATAAACCATCGATTTAATAGACTAATAGGGGCTAAGGGGGTCCATTAAATCGCAAATTTTTGAAAATAAAAATATCTGTAACATTATACTGCAATTTTATCAATATTAGCACTGTAATAACAAAAAAAAATTCTTTACACACAATTTTTAACATGCTTTTCACACTTTTAGTTAATGTGAAGTTAATGTTTGATGTTGAGGTGCTTGGTTTAAGTAATCCTGCTTGAAAAAACTATCAAGTTTTTTGAACTTTTGAATTCTGCTGTTTTTTTATAATTAACTCCCTAAAATTACGAAAATGTGTGTATTAAAATTGCTGCAGAAAGTCACACCACACAACCAAAGAACCAATTACAGTGTGATTGGTGTGATCACGTCCTATAATTCGCCAAACATGTTTTATGAACTGTGACTCATTTATGTCGGCTAAATTACTACAGTGTTTTTCCAACATATGATTGCCTATTCACCAAAATTTGTTAAAATTAACAAGAAATTAATAACAAAAAAAACCTGTTAATTTAATTATAAGCAAATCTTGGTTAAAAGCATCTTAAAATTAATTTTTAAGATGCTTTTTTGTTAATTTTCACATACAGAACGGAAATTTTGTCCGTTAAATCAAGCGTTTACTGTATTATTATTGTTATGAAGAATATCATATTTTGCTCTCTGTTCATAGAACGATGTTAAGCTTTCCATGATGTTCTTCATAACAAAACTAATAGCACTTTTTCACTTAACTGTGCACATATCTAAAACAGGCTCAAATTCCTCAGATTTGCATACTGTAAAAAATGATGTAAAAAATACTGTAAAAAATGAAAAAAGTATATTATTTATATACTATAAATAATGTAGTTTTCCATGAACAGGATTTTTGATCTTTTCATCGTAGCATAACAAACCCAATAGATAGAATTTATCAAGAAAATAGATTTTATATTGTATTTTCATTTGTTATAATGTGTTCATAGTAAATTGTCTGTTTACCAATGAAAGAGCTTGTTGTTTGCAAATAGAATGATATGAATCATTGTTTAATACTTAAGTGTTTTATTTGTTTTTGCATGAAGGCAAACATTATCTACAACTTAAAACTTTTACTTTAAAAGTTTGAACCTTGGCAGTCCACACTCTAAAACATTAGTACAGTGCAACACCTGTGGAATGCTGGGAATATGGGCACTGCATTTAACTGGATCAAAAAGTTCAAGACAGGCAACACATTCTTGAAGACAACCTCATTTCAGAAAGCTATTGTGTCATGCCGTCGAAGCCAGCCTGGCCAAAATACACTTGTATGTTGTCAACAAAATATAGTATTCCTATGGAAACTGTGACGTCATGTTCACCAACTTGGCAAAATTCAACAGAAGCTATCAAAAGGCTTTGTATGAGTTGCTAGGAAAACCTCATCAATGCCAATTTCTAGGAAAAAGTTTCATCAAATGAATGAATTGTTATCTGATGAAAAAGTGACTCTACTTCTATAGTTCAAACAAACAGATTAGTAGATCAATATACAGATATAGCAACACCTTCATTAAGAGACTAGTTTGTCACTGGTCTCATGCACTGCCACTGTTGGTGCAGCGAGTTTGTGAGCAGTTCCAACTTGGTCCTAGAAGGTTCCACCACAACTGAAACTGAAAAAAAAAAAAAACAGAACATTTCCTTTCTTAGATGTGATAGTCTCAATCACCGAATAAAAGAGACTAGCTTTCTACACTGGCAAATATTTGCATGCTACTTACTTCTCATGATCACCCTGCTCAGAAGCGAGTTGTCATAAAAGCCCTTAAAGATCGAGCATGTATGTATCATATTATAATGATCAGAAATGGTTTACGTCAAAGAAGTACATGTAAAGAATGGTTCCAATCTAAAAACTGTCAGCAACATTTTACAAAAAGCACCAAATAGCTTGACACACATAAAAACATGAACTATTAAAGGTACAGTGCAGTTACTTTACCATTCATAAAAATGTGTGCGACTCTGTCACTGATAAAACAGCTAGTATATTGAAATAGTACAATCCCAAAATTGTCATCACACCTTTGCCAAAAATCTCCATGATGCTTAGGTCATGCAGTCAGCTTCATTCACCTCTTAAGTGGCTAAGTGTTTATAAAATGTTTTCTGCATATAGCATCTGTTACTTCAGGCAAATGGAACATTTAAAAGAAATTTCACATGAGGAACATATCAAAGATATAGAGAAAAAGAGAACTCATAAATCATGCATCAGTTGATTTGGGAACAGACAAGAATACCATATATTGAATTTAACAGGTATATTCACTAGTTTAAAGAAGCCTGAAATTACATGGTCTCACACATCTTAATAAAAATCAAAGCCTCATTAAATGAACTGTGGTCACCCTGCATAAAGAACCTAAGATACTCATAACAAAGTTATGATAGACATCATATAGCACAGATGAACAACAAAGCATGTGTATCAGTTTAGCAATAGTTTTATCTACTAGTATTGATTGTATTTCAAAGAAAATTCAGGAACATTATTTAGACAGAAGGAAAAGTTTGTTATGTGATCTTTTGGTTTTCCTCTCGAAATCATTGGCACCCTAAATTTCATGATTGGTCCATTGAGTCAAATTAACTTTACACGATGTGCAGCAATGATAAAGATATGTTTTTGATTTTGGTCCCCTATTTCACTCCCAAAGTAATGAAAGTATGCAGCCCTTACTGCATGAGTGATATTCTCATTTGTAATATCTCACATGCACATGACAGAAATGCTCCATACATTTCTGTTTACATTTAAGTCAGAAACTGTAAACTTCTTCTGAATTTTAAACGTAACCCAACAATAATAAATTAAAGAAATGGGAGATTGAAAGATGTCTGAGTGTAGCTAGTATGTTGAAATAGTACAATCCCAAAGTTGTCATCACACTTATGACAAAAATCTCCATGATGCTTAGGTCACAAGAACTACAGACTGATTTTCTACAGTATTTCTTCATATAAGATGGTTTCAGCATATTCAAATTATGCCTCCATTTGTTTTCCGAAGTGAATGGAGGCAGTCGCATGCTGCATGGAGGTTGCATCATCATCATCATCATTATGTGACACCTCCAGGGAGTCCAAAGACTTATCAAGGGAGGGCACCTACTTTACAACTCTCCGTCTCCACCACTCAGTCCACCAACTACAATGAATCGCAACTACACCAATGCCATTTACTGCCCACCACCACTAGTATTTTCAGAGACGATCACAAACATCCATGCCCACAATGGGATTCGAACCCACAGCCTTTTGGCTGGAGAGTGGATATGCTAATCACTCAACCAACCAGGCCAGCCTGTGATTTGCTTCTACAATCATGTAGAAACAAATCACAGGCTTCAGAAGTGATAGTGATTTAAAATTAGTTAGTATTATTACTGACTGATTCATGATGAAATATTCTAAAAAACCTATGCAAAGCATACACACCTGATTAAAAATAATAATAAAAACTTGCAACAAAATTTTTGGAGTATGAATTTGGGTTTAGCACCTTGAAATACCTTACTATTACCTTTAATTTCATGAAGGGTTTAAATTCTTGAAACTATGCTATGATAACCCACAAAGTAAGTAGTTTTACATATTTGCTTATGTCTTAGCTTCAGTAACTAGTAGATAAAGAATGATGCAAGCTCCTTTGGTTATACATACTTGAATTCAAATCCAAGTGAGGAACTTTATCTAGGTTTTCAGTCAAGGTGATGGCAGTCGTTTTCAAATAGACATGTGGCTTTTTTTTCCCCCCCTCTATTGGAAACTAAGGATTTTTCTTCTGGAGAACAAGCATGCACACATGTACATACAACATATGTTGCTTACAAGTTTGATGCTGTTTTTCTGCGCAAGGAATATAGAGCAAAATAATATTTTTCTATTAATTCATTTAAAAATGAAAGCAATATTTCAGATATTATAAATGCTTTTTTTCAAAGAATCTGTAGCTTTAGAATTTGACTTCTTTGAAATATTAGAAAGCATATAACATGAAATATGTATTATTTAATACAATCTGGTTCCTCTTTTCTTTCATAAAAGTGTTCATAGTACAGACTGATTTGATAATTAAGAATCATCTTTCATTACATCTCTGTTTATTGCTCAGTGAAGTGTGATTATTACTTTTTTAAGTAATATTTAATTTTTTGTTAAACATTATTCAGCTGTTCAACTATATAGATAAGATATGCAGCTTTTTGTTTACACATTCTGTCACAAAAAATTATGATTTAAAATATGACTGTAGTTACAAGATAAGAACTGCTTATTTAGGTACAGGTTGCAAAGAACTGTAACTAGTATTCTTGTTTTGAGCATATATTCTTCAGACATTTAATATGGATGCAATGTTTTATTTCTTCCCCTGTCTGATATCAAAAGATTGGAGTTTTAAAAAAAAATTAATCAAACTGTAAGATATTCATTTGGCTTCTTGTGAAAGAATGATTAAATGGTTAGTTACGGATTTAAAACATATGAGAAAAGGGAAAAAACAGGGGAGAGGATAAAATTTGGCTAAACTTTAATTAAGAACCATTCAGTGTAGTTTGTACCAGATATGGAAATCAACAAAGAGAATAATAATAATGCTTCACATATAATTGCAATCCCCTAATTTCAATATCCTAATATGGATATCTCATCCCTCATAATGCTGAGGCCACTGCATTGACAGACATAGCTGGGACATACCAACATTTATACAACCATTTACCCACCATGTTAGCTGTAATATTAATAACAACCAAGTTTATATATAATGAAAATGTGCAAATTCTATGACATCAGTAAGTGATTGGTATCTTGCTAGTTACCTGTGGGCATGATTAAAATCACCTATGGTGATTTTAATCACACACTGTTAACTGTCAAATTTTTCATCTACATAAGTTATGAACAACAGAAAGGTATTTTTTATTGTTTGAAGAATACTTTACTGTACAAGTAACCCTTGTATAATGCGGATGTTAGGTTCCACAAAAAAGGCGCGTTATGCGAGACTGGGATCACATAGAAAAAGTAGGGTTTGGTTCCAAAATCTTTTTTTTTAAGATTATATAAACGACATATCAATCACAAGATGAAGAAATACAAAAAAAACCCTAACAGAAATAGCAGTAATTTCAGAAACAAAGAAAAAAGCAAAAGGCTCTACAGAACTTCAGGACTACAGTTTAATATACAGTGGAGTACCAACGAAAAACGAGCAGCTGCAGGTATAGCCTTCATGATCAGTAATAAATGGAAAGACAAAATTGAATCATAACTGGATCTCTTGAAAGAATAATAACGACTAGACTTAAATAAGAAATTTATTACAATCATAGGAATATATGCACCCAAAGAAGAAAAAAAATCTGAAACAAGAATTCTATAAAAACCTCCTAAACGTAATTCAGAACACGAATAAACAAGATTAATCATTGCATGCGATTTCAATGCTAGAACTGGTCAAATACATTTAAAGAATAGGTAATCAAGCAGAAAACACCATAAATAACAATGGAAGAGAACTCAGGGAATTGATGTACATAAATATACATGGGAAGCCAGAGGATATAAAAGCATCATCGACTACATAATAGTGGGTGAAAAAAACTAAAGAAGATGGTAAGAAATTGCAGAGGATGCAATATTGACTCAGACTATTCTTTATTAATCAATACTATTATGATTCTGAACCAGAGAAATAGAAACAATACAAGAACACAGAAACAAAAGCAGGAGCAATTAAAGATAGAACTGTTACATCAAGATAGTATCAAAACTATATCAAAGATGACTTGCAAGTCATACAAAGAAAATGAATGGCAAAACATTAAACAAATAGTAAAACAAGCAGCATATGAAGCCATAGGAACAAAACTGCAAAGAAGAAGGAAAGGACTCAGAACCTGGAACCCAGAAATAGAATCCTTAATAAGAAAAAAATAGAAACGAACCTTAAATGGTTAAACGACAGAACCATAGGAAATGAAATAGAATATAAAAGAATCGGAGCAATAAGAGAAACCAGGAAAATCAGAAGACAAGATGGAAATATTTGTATCAAGACTAGAGCATGGCATAAATGGACCTCAACTAGAGCTATAAAATCATTATATAAAAATGACTCATGAAACAAAGGATAATTACAATTAGAAGGCCCCTCCACAAAAAAATAGACCAATCACTACACCCAGCTTCTAAACAATAATAATCAAATTGAAATAAAACAATAAGTCAAGAAACAAATGAACTAATACAGTTAAATGATCTAAAGAAAATATTGGAAAACTAAAAAATAGAAAAGCTACTGGAGAAGATTGAATAAATTCAGAACTATACAAATATAGCTCTAAACCATTTCAGTTACAATTAAATTCCTAAACAGAATATGGGAAGAAGGAAACATCCCACAAGAATGGAGGACAGCAATAGTCAAACAGATCCAATAAAGGGAACAAAGGGTTGCGTAAACTACAGAGGTATATCCCTATTAAATACGTGCTATAAAATATATCTATAATTAAAAGTAAATTAACACCATGGCCCCCAAGGAAATTATTGGAGAAGAACAATGCAGCTTTAGGAAAGGAAGATCCTGCACATATCCCACATTTACACTCCAACAAATTATAGAAAAAAAGAATAGAATTTAACCTGCCAACATATATGGCCTGGATTATGAGAAAGCATACGATCAAATCGACAGAACAAAATTAATCAATATACTGTATGAATTGAAAGCTCCACCTGAAACCACAATAGCAAATATAATTGAAAGCTATATTAAAATTAATAATGAAACAACCGAAAAAAATTAAAACCATTAAAGGTCTTATTCAAGGAAGTGGATTAGCACCAATGCTCTTCAATATATATATATATATATATGGAAAAAAATTCAAGAGAGTGGAGGAAAAACAAAATCATAGAAATTAAAATAGGAAATAAAGAATTAACCAGCCTTTTGTATGCTGATGATCAAGTTATTTTGCTGAAAATCACCAATTACAGAAAAATTACACATATCGAACAGAACAGTATATGAAAATCTCAATATATAAAACGATATATACAGGGTGTTCGGGATAAATTTGACAGTTTCGTAAGGAAAAAGAAAATCTTCTTTGTATCTATTAAATTTAATGAATTGACAAAAAACACATTACAGGCAGAGTTAATTACAATACTATCAACAAGATTTACTCAAAATAACCACCATTAGCATCGATCACAGCTTCAATTCTGCTTCGGAACCTCGAACAAGCTGATGCTACAGTCTCCCTGGGAAGGGCCGCAAAAACTGTTTTAATTTTATCCATTAACTGGGCTTTTGTATTACTGGAAGTGCGATTGGTGTCTTTTTCAACTGCGCCCCATACAAAATAATCCATGGGGTTAAGGTCTGGGGAGTTTGGAGGCCAAACATTTGGACTGGTGAAGTCGTAGAAATTTTCAGACAACCATTTTTGACTTTTCCCAGAGGTGTGGCAAGGGGCCGAATCCTGCTGCCATACATACGGCCTACCATTGGCTACCCTTGTTATCCAGGGCTTGACTACAGTTAGCAACTCCACGAACAAAGCCCGAATTCCAATGCCAGGGTTCTTCAACACCTGTTCCTGCAGATTTGCGAGGAATTCTGCTGTACGAACGCAATCAGATCGTCTGCTAGGGATCTTTCTTCTTGCTACATCCTCGTAGTCACCATTGCAAGTCTCTAGTTCATGCCTGATTGTTTTTACTGTATTCAGGGAGCATTGGGCAGCAGTCGTAATATCCTTATTTTGATGGCGGGCACGAATCATCATGATACAAGTTATTCTCTTCCATGATTCAGGTGGGTTCCAGCTATCCATCCTTTCTGACATCTTGTATATGAATGAAGAAGGGTCCAAACTTTTAAATGAAGAGAAGTGTGTGTTAATACATGTAACTTACGGAAAAATATAATTAATTATAAATATGTCAAATTTATCCCGAACACCCTGTATATGGAAAAAAATTCAAGAGAGTGGAGGAAAAACAAAATCATAGAAATTAAAATAGGAAATAAAGAATTAACCAGCCTTTTGTATGCTGATGATCGAGTTATTTTGCTGAAAATCACCAATTACAGAAAAATTACACATATCGAACAGAACAGTATATGAAAATCTCAATATATAAAACGATACTAATAGCATTTCAAGGTAAAGAAATTAAAAGATGCAAAGTAGTCATCCACAACAAAGTAATAGAACAAGTGAGCAAATTTAAATATCTAGGAAATTACATAAGCTCCAATGGAGACATCGACATTGCATATAAAAAGTAAAAATTCGTAGCCGTTATTGGATCTTTGAACACACGCTTCGGTATTTGGAACAAACCAAATAAAACTATATAAAATAATAGCCAAAGCAATTCTGAAATATGGCAGTGAAGCATGGACTTGGGGAGAACGAGATAAAGACAAGTGGAAGCTGCAGAAATGAAGTTCCTAAGACCGCTCGCAGGCTATAAAAGAATATACAGGATAAGAAATGAAGAAATAAGAAAAAAACACTTATCCATAATTAACACAACAGAAGACCACGAGCTATGGAAAGAACTGGAAAAACCACGTAGAAAGAATGAATGAGGACAGATGGCCAAATATTGGCTGGAAATATAAACTAAAGGGACGCCGATCAAGAGGAAGACCCAGGAGGGGATGGGCAGAAGACTTTTTAAACCCTTGAAAACGTTACAGGCAAACAATTACCTAATACGCGAAGCCAAGAAGAAGAAGATGATTTCGTACCACGAGATGACAGTTGTCTGCTATATTCCTTCTATTCCGAAAAGCTTTCATTTATAGAGTGGACTTGTTATCAGTAAATTTCTGAGGGATGGAGAATAAAAGGCATTGGATGAGGATTTTATAAATATTAAATTTCTATATAAGTTGTCATCCAAAGTCCCTAGAAGCAGTTGGGTGTTTGCCTATTGGTTAAAACATCCAACTTTTCATGGATTCTATCTTTTCTTTTCCCTAAATGCATTTCCAAACCGATTAAAACAAATTTCGAAGAACATGTTTCTGAAGTAACCCCCCCCCCCAAAAAAAAATTACCTCACGAGCAAACGAGAGTCACAATTTCGATTCATTTAAGCGATCAAGTTCTGTCAAACTATGCTTCAATTTCCTGTAAAACTAAAAGTATCACTAACAGAAAAACTTTCTGGCAGCATTTCGTATGAAGTTTTAAATCCCTCTCCTAAAGGAAAAACTCGTCATACCAAAAAAAAAAGGTCTTTTTTAACCTGATGGATAACAGAAAGTCGTCTTAATGCCATCCCTTTTTTCAACTGTATTCAACCTGAGTTCCATAACTAACCTTCACCTTAGTAATCTTTAATGCTCTACTATTCTGTTTTTAGCTCCTATCCAGCTCAGCCCCTAAGAAGAGAAATAAGAATAGTTTGATATTAAAACATTACTCTCATCTCAGTGCCCTAAAAGTAATCATCCACTTTCTGAAAGCTCACTGGATAATCAAGGGTGGATTCCATCACTTTCTATCCACAGTGTCATTGCTATAAAATCCTTAACTGGACGTTCCAAGCTATTGAAAGGTTCAGAGAGACTAAATTGATGGAGCTATTAGCAAATGATCGTCCTATTGTCTTCCACTTGTGATGACTGACCAGTTTCCTCTACTGCTTTTCACTGCATGGCCTTCTTCCCCTCCCCTGAACTTGAAATGCAACCAGACCCTCTGCAGCTCAATCAGCAAAGATAGTAGTACCCCTCGGGTGGCAAGACCTGGATTCAAATCCTGTCCAGGATGGAGGCAAAGCTTTATAAAGGTTATTCAGTTGCATGTGAGTTGATCACCCTTTCTTGGAAAGGGGAAATGATTTATTTAATGGTGGAATGACAGCAAAGGTCATACTGCACCATACCAAACGTATACACAATCACAAACATCGATGCCTACAGCGGGATTCAAACCCGGCACCTGTTGGACAGTGGGTGTGCAGGCCACTCGGTTAACCAGGTCCAGCTAGAAAGGAGGAAAGAACTTGTGCATTTAACATACATAATGTATTGGTTTCATAACCATCATCACTTCAGCTGCAGTTCAAAATAACCCCAACTATCCTGCTATCATTCTGGGCATCCTTTTCATATTTGAATTCTTATGGCATAACTCTCTCACGAGAATGAATTGCTTTCTATATATCTTGGAGATAGCATTGAAATACTGATTTCACCTGTATTTATTAATGATGCAAATCATTAGGATCTTCGAAAACTCCCATTCCACCATCTCACACACTAACACTTCCTCTTGTAACATCGTTATTTTCCCCCATTAATCATGCGATTGTGGTCAAAATGCAATATCTTAAATACACTACTAATTCATGTCCATTTCCATAGACTAGACTTATAGGTGCGATTACAAGAACCTGTTTGAGGCTCCCTCGCTCTCTTCCCCAGCCAGTCTCTGAGGTGGTTGACCTTTGTCGCATGCAAGTATATACAGTGTGTATGTATGTATGTATATATACATATATTAAATCAAATTGTTATTCTACAAACTCTAAAAGATTTCTCAGTACAATCTTGAATAATCAAAGGAGTGAGAACTAAAGAAGTAAAACAGATATCATAAATTTCTAGAATTTTTTTTTTTAATTTCTAAAACTTCGGTTACAGCAAGTCATCATTTCATATTATGCAAATATATTTCTAAAAGCACCGACAATAATTTCTTTTATATTTAGGAAAAGTCTGGATTGAACACTGGCGAGTTTTCCATCTTTGGCCGCAGTTCTCTCATTCTCTGGCTTAGGCTCGCTTTAATTAAGTCTCGAAGGATGAAGACTGGCTACCAACTATCTTCAAAAAGTTAGGGCTAGAGGAACTCCACTTGCTCCTTTGAGAAATAAAAGGCGATGGAGCAGGACTGCAACACTTTGTGTTCGGGAAATAAAGGGTGTTGAGTAGGACTGCAATTCTTTGCGCCAATTGTAAAAAGAAAAAAAATAAAATAATTATTCAACCAGATCTTTAGACGGGATTACCCGTTTGGAAGGACACCAGCACGAACAATGAGTGTCACCGTTTCCTCCCCCTCCTAACGGGCAAACATATGCTGCACTGGTGGCCCCACCCCATCGTCCGGATCCAGTTGTGCTGATCGAAACTCAGCTTAACATATCTTAAAGAACTAACCTGGCTCGTGGCTACCAGCTCAGAAGAGCGGCTCTACACGGCCTGTAATATTGTGACGAAACCCCCCCCCCCCTCTGGATGGACACGTCAGATTTCAACTACAGTGGCCGTATCCTCCAGCTCCTAACGATCAAAATTCGACTACAGCAAAGTACTGCTCAGTTAGAACCCAGCACATCCATCGTTCATCACATTTTTGGGATTCGCAACGAATGAGAATGATCATCTACAAAAAAAAAAAAAAAAGACTACAAAAGCAATATAAGAAAAAAACTATACAACGTGGACTTTCCTAATTAACTGATACGTAATTATGAAGGTATAAGTAAAAACTACACAAATAAATCACATGCTATTATTAAGAATAATTTATAAAATATGCTTTCTGCTGTGCATTATGCATCAAAGACATAATTATGACTCCATTCATTTCACTCGCATCGCATGCAAGTTACCACTATAACCCTGATCCTTCCACTGTTTTTGACATCTTGGTGAATTCGCTTGTGACATAGCAACGATATCTCTTGAAAACTCAAGAGTTTTATCTTCTGATCCACGAATTGTGATGACTGCGGTGTTCACTTTCTAATTACAACAAACGAAATCATACAATGATCTAAAATTGGTGAAAGTGAATTTTAGCTTTCTTTTCAACAATGAAAATCATCCTTTAAATGAGACATGCGCCATTGAAGCAACAAGTGCGTATTCCATTGTTGAGAGAATTTCTCTATTATTTGCAAAAGAAAATCAAGAGCTGATTTCAAGATGGATAGGGACTTTTTTTCTTTTTTGTTGTTGTTGTTGTTTATTTTTGTGAAAATCTACAAGTAAAGACAAAATGAAAGGGGCAAGAAGGTGGCTTGAAATATTTTTATTTCACACCGTTCACCTAATCATTTCAATAACTAATCAATAAGAATGATTTATGTTTCAATAGTCATTTGATTTCAAATACGTGGGCTCTATTTCCGTCTAAGACTTACGGAAGTTTTATAGAGCCCTTTCGACTGAAGGCAAGTAAAATAACCTCAGCAGAGCTTTTTACCAGACGTTTTTCACCGTTAATACACTTGACCTCATGGCTTAGTTGATTCGGCCATAATTCTGACCACACGCCACCAAAGCAATGAAAAAAAAAATTGATGGTTACGGAAAGCCTAAGGCTCACAAAAGGATCAGTTTAAAAATAAATAAAATACATAAAATGAAAATAAATTGGTTATATTCTGCCCGCAGATTCATCAACGAATGAGCTTTCATTTCCTTAAAGGGGCGGTCTAACAGGACAAAATGTTACCCGGCGTAACATATTTACATGGCTAGAGATGTATGATTGTTAATCATATAAAATTACATACATAATTAGATTATACACAATTTATACATTACAATCTGTTAAGGCTTTTTATGTTGTGTGTTTGAAATATACTTCAGTGACATTTAAGTTCATGATATAATTCATCAAGTCTTTTTTCAAATATGGAGTCCGAAGGTACAGATTTTATATTCTGGTAATTTAAAGATTTGTGAAAATCTCTCTCTCTCTCTCTCTCTCTCTGTTAGCTTTGGAAACTAAGAATAAGTTGTGCCTACAGTGCAGATTATAATCCGCATTAGGAAAAAAATTAATGTTTTACCTGACGTATAGTAAACAGCGATAAAGATCAAGTTTCCGTAATGGTAAAACATCAAGGACAGTTCATCGCTGGATAGGAAATGAGCAATGCTTTTGTTGTTTTGGATTCTTATCAGGGGCACCAAGTTATTGTAATAATCTCCACCCCCAGCAAGTGATTAGTGATTCTCGACCAGAGAGAGGAATTTACCCACGAGTGGTATATAGGCATCTCAGGAATGCTATACTGACAGTTTTATTAACATAGATTCTGTTGATGAGGTATATTATTTTGTGTTCCAAAAATGGAACATGGGAGTTCCACTTTATGTTGTGTATTTGAAATATACTTCAGTGACATTTAAGTTTAGATTTAGATTTAAGTATCTTATCGAATTTTTATTTTATTTTATTTTTATTCAGAAATGACATGTTTGCCATTGCAATTTAAGTCGTGCTATGTTATTGATAGATGCCGATATAGCTTATTTGTTAAGCTGAAGCACTTAATATTTTATTTAATCTAAATTTATTTTGAAACCATTATTACGAAAGTATCTTGAATTTTGCCACATCCTCAATTGTTCGGTCTTCGAATGCATCGACATTAACTTCATTATAAATCAGTATTTTGCCAAATAAGCTGCAGCCACAGAGACCATTTACACAGATTAAAAACAAAACAGATCCTAATACTGATGCTTGCAGTACGTCGTATTTTAAATTTTGCATTTCACTGTTGTGTTTGCCTAAGTTAATGAATTGTTTTTTGACAACTAAATACGGTTTAAACCAATTATTCACAACTCTTTTCACACCATATCTGTAAAATTTCTGTAAGAGTAGATCGTGACGAGCACAGTCCAATGCTTTTGGAGTTTAGAAAAATAGCTGTAGCACACTTCCGTTTATTCAGTTGTGCATTGATTCCAGGGAAACCAAAAGCGCTTTTTTTTTCCGTGTTCAGACCTGGTATAAAACCATAATGACTGGAGAAATAAAAAATATATAGTGTTTAGATGGTTTAAGTGTTATAATACGTTATAATCATAAAGCAGTTATGATTAAACTTTCATGAATATAAATACAACTTTCTCGCCTATAAAGTGTTTATACACACATATTTATACTACAGAAAATCAACCATTCCTTACAGACTTCGACTTCCAACTCCATTCTGTCAATATTTCCAAACAACACCTTTTTTGAGACGGAACATTTGAAAAGCCAGCCGTGGACATTTCTTCTTTAAGCAATAGTTGCTGCAACCAGCCTAGCAATAACAAAAACAGTAAACTGTAAGTAGATGCTGGTTGAGAGCCTCCGTAGCTCAGTCGGTATAGACGAAGCCCTTTGGTGGGAAAGACCTGGATTCGATTCCCGTCACAGACGTGAGGAAAATTTATCTGATCTCTTTCGACTAAAGGTGAGTTAGCCGGTCTCATACGGAGATAGGTTTTTTTTTTCACCCGGAAACTCGAGTTTTTCGTCCCCCAGTACAGGCAAATCGCCCCGTGAACACACGCATCTACAGACATAGGACACTTCGGGAGGCATAGGGCTAACCAACTTGTTCTCGAAGTGGTCGCGGTTTCAAATCGTGACAAGCCATGCGTAATACGTGAAAGGAGGAGATGCTCGTTGACATTTTCTTACAATTTATTCGTTGGCCAAGCGGAGAGTGATTCTGCTGTCTAACCAACAGTATCTGGGTTCGAATCCGAGCTGATGTTTTGTGCATGTCATTTTAAGTGATAAACGAATTTCATCGTCTGCTGTATGACCACTACCATCACTTCTACATATCGGATTTCTGAGGAGGTCTGAAAAAGTTCTATAGAGCTACAAAATCTACTACGGCTTGACTTAAGGATAACAACGTATCACGAAAGATTGATTTCGACCTTTGTTTGGAATAGTGACAAGCAGCTATGGCTCTGAGCAACATTTAGCGAGAGGAAATCCCATCACTTCGAAATGTGATCGACTACCGACCTTCAGTTTAAAAGCAGGAAGAGGAAGTATTCAGGAAGGAGGAAATAATCTCGTCTCGTGGTTCCGCCTTAATATTGTGTATTTTTGTTCCAAATTTTTATTCGCAAAAACAAATGCGAACAAAGAATTATATTTATAAGATTCCTTTTTTTTCCCTTCATGCTTTATGATTTTTACATACGGGGGGTTTGATTTCTTTTTTCTTTTCATTAGAGCATGGATATATAAACTGTTGAAATTTTAGATACTGTCTATTTTATCATTTACTACCATAAAATGTACACAGATCTATTATGAAAAATTAAAATTTATCAAAACTTACGCACACAACCATTTACAGACCGTACATGGCGCCATTCGCAGTCGAGAGAAATGTAAACAAACGTAAAGATGCAGTATTAAATCACCACTGCGTAAAATTAACTGTTATTAATTAGTTAAATTTATTTAACTGGAATAAAAAAAATTTCCAGTCAACAGTAGGATATTAGTATTCAGTTTTTGAGAAGTCAAAAGTTATATGCGGATTTTCGAACAACGCGGGGGTTGGCGCCCTAACCCCCGCATTGTTCAAGGGCCAACTATATATATATATATATATATATATATATATATATTACTTAAGAATTTTATTTTTGGCATAGATCACCAGGAATAAAGAATTCCGCCCATCTCCTTTGATGATAAAAGGCATTACCATCAAATCCTATGAAAATTTATTTTATTTTCTAAATCATATCGAATGAAATGGTTTAATATGTGCTTTCCGCATGATAGAGTGGATATGAATGGTAGAAACTAAATGATACAATAAAAGATTATCATTTTTACTAGTAAGTGAAAAATGGTATTTAGAAAAAAAAATCATGATCGTTTGTACGTTTTATTTATTTATTTATTATTATTATTACTATTATTATCTGAGACCTCCAGGTAGTCAAAGGAGGGAGACTATAAATTACCAACCCAGTTATCATACCTTCCCTTATATTCATTTACACTAGATGCACTCACTACCCCTAAGGGCAAATTATTCCACCCACTCACTACTCTCTGGAAGAAAAACCTAGCTCTCACCCCTTTCTTGACTGGGAACAACCTTAACTTCCATGGATGCCCCCCCGTGTTCTCTCCCCGCATTCCATATAACGGAAAATTTCATCATTTGAAATGCTTTAATACCCATTCAAAAGTTTATAGACCTCTGTCATATCACCCCTCTTTTTCCTGTTAACCAGAGTCTGCAATCCACATACTCGCAATCTGTCCTCATAATCTAAATCCCATAATCCGGATATAATCTTTGTAACTCTTCTTTGCACTCTTTCCACAGCTTCTTTATCCCCCTTGGAACCCGGGAGACCAAATCTTGCCGGCATAACGATAAAATTCTTTTGGATTGCCTTTAGCTTGCATGGCCAATTTCTTTTCATACTCCGTTTTAGTTTTTCTCACAATATTCGTTACTTTTCTGGCCTGAGCTTTATATATTTCATAACTCCTCTCACTCTTATTCTTGTGTGTGTTGTTGTTCTTATTCTTGTGTGTGTGTGTTGTGCATGTTGTTACCGGAAGCGTTGCAAATATTTTTAATAAGTTATAGATGTTAGGATATATCATTTTGTCACACTTTGAAACTGCATCAACGGCATTTTTGCATGGAGCTATTGCAAACGGTTTTTCAAATTTCTTATATCACAACTTGAATTCGGCGTTCAAAATTGCTGGATTTGTATAAGGCAAATCACCAGCATAAAATTCACAGAACTGACGAAAATCTTCCATTGCACTTGCTGTTGGAATATCTTTTCCATTTGGTAGAAGAGAAAAATTTTTTTTTCAAAATGTTGCGGTGCCGAGTGAAACGATCCTGAAGTTGAGTCAATATTTGATCTATAAATGGAATGAAAATAGTTCTCCTGAAATACTCTTCTACAGAATCGGCTGGAACATTGGACTTTAATGTTTGTTTTGATGTAGTCCTTGGCTTTTTAATGTCAATATTAAAATTATTGGCTTTTATACATGCTTCATCGTAAATATCTTTAAATGAAGACTCTAGTGTTTCACGAATAGTATTTAATTGAGCCACAACATCATCAACAAAATTTAGGACAATTAAGAGGTCACTGTCAGATTTTTGCATTATTTTAGACAATGGTAAGGTGTACGCAAATATTTTTTGCAAGCTAATTAAAGATATTATAAAACCAAATTCACACAATGAATTATTCAAAACGTTTTGCGTTAGAGGACGAGTCTCTGTCTTCCCAAGAAATGATTGTTTCAAGACTATGAATCACTGCATCATATAATTCCACCATGGTCGTGATGGCTTCATGGCGTTCCACCCACCTAGTCGGGCAAACTTGGCATAGTTTCTGTCTCTTAGTATCCGGTGTATATTTATCAATGTTGTCAACAAGGACGTCCTGTCTCTTAGGGGTATTGAAGAAATTGTGTACCTTTTCAATTATGCCAATGCAATTTCTTATTTCAGTCACAGATACAGCATTTCCAATTGCTAAATTCAAACTATGTGATGCACAATGAACATATAAAGCTGATATATAGATTGGACACCATTAAACTTTCCGCTCATTGATGCGGCACCGTCGTAACCTTGCCCACGTAAATATGACAAATCGATGCCATAATTATTTAAGCTTTCTAATATTTTGTCGGATAAGTTTTTTCCTATAGTACTTGTTACAGGAACAAATTGTAAAAATTGTTCACAAACTTTGTCATTTTCTTCGTCTATATACCTGGCACACAAGGAAAGATGTTCAGTGGTAGAAATGTCACAAGTTTCATCGGCAGGAATTTAAAAACATTTCGCCGAATTAATTTTTTTCGACCAAACGGTTCAAAATGATTTCATTTCATTACATGCATTTATAATTTGATTTTGTATGTTCCTGCTAATGTAGGTAGCGTTTTTGGCAGAATGTTTAAAATGGTCAGCCAAGTTTTTGTCGCCCGCATCGATTCTCGTTCTTAACAAAGCTCGAAAATTGTCTTCATTGGCGATTGGCTCGTGTTCAAATGAAAATTCTCCATAATTCTCCATAACCTCTCAAGGGTATATTTTGCCGACCACATAAAATTACTGTTTTTATAATCGGCTCTAATCGTTTCCGATTAACTGCAGCTTATGATGCACTATCTACATCAATTTGTCGATTGATTGGAATACATTTTCCATCTCGAATATTGTTTAGCCTTTCGTAAGTCATAACAGCTGTTATATGATATTTTGTTTTTTGATGATTATTAAATTTTTCAATGGCTTTCTTCCAATTATTATAACCTTGCGTAAATAACTGCCCAGGTACTTCAGATTTAGATTTTCCAACATTAGCAGGTGCAAAAAACACACAATATTTACAGTACACACTACAACTTGAGAGTACACAAGCCATATAACATTTTCAAACCATGTGTATTGAAAACTTCGGTTGTGAACTGCAGCACAGGTTGCAGGAAAATTAAAAGTTGGTTCTGGTTTCCACAACTTTTTCACAATATCTAAATTATCATCAGAATTAAATGTTTGTTCTTTCAAAAATGCGATGTCGTGAGAATTATTAATAACTAAGGAAGTACTTTCTTCTGGATAATTCGATCGTTTTGTCAGAACTACGACTGGGGAAACCGAATCCAAATCGGTATTGACAATATTAATAGTGCCAACATTTGAATCATCCTTTTTTGGTTTTTTTTTGAAATAGTTCAATAAAATACTCTGCGTACGTTTTTCTGCCATAATTTGAAGCGCAAAATCCAAAAAACAAAATAAAATTTTTATGATTTTATTTAACTTTAACTTAACTTCAATGTTATTGAAGAATTTACGTACGGTAAGGTTACTCTTCAGAGATGGAAAGAAGTTTCAAGTTCAAGACATGCTTTTCAACAAACTCAATGCAAAATAGCACAGAATACGAGCGTATCGCACACGCCCTATGACTGAGCATCTGCAATGATTCACCAATACACGATATCTCTCTGGCCCTGCTTGGACAGCTATAGGACAGCGTTTCTCACCCTTTCTAAGCCCAAGGACAAGTAAAATGCCTAAAACAATTCTATGGACCACTAAGTTATGTAATGTTTTAAAAAACGTATGTGGGGATTACCAACATTTGGGAAAAACTGTGCCATTTATAACATAATAAACCTAAAAGCATGTTTTGAATATATATGGAAACATAATTAACTTGGAAGTAAACGAGTAAAAGTGTATCATCATCGAACAAAGTTTTAATTTTTATTAAACAAATAAATATGATATAATTATTTACTATTTACTTTTAATGAGATGGATGAGCTTCTCGGCATTGCAGAGTTGCTGGATATCTGGCTCAATATTGGTCAACTTCAGTCGAAGATCGGCACACACACTAAGACGAATTCTGTATTTTGTTTTTATTTGAAGGAGCAATGAAAATCCTTTCTCGCAAAGAGAAGTTGTGGAAAACTGCAAGACGATTTTCAATGCTTCTTCAGATAATTCGGGAAATTCACTTCTCAGTGAAGGCGAGATCCAGAATCGAGCCAAACCACGATCACGGAATTGCATTTTAAGCCCACTGTCACTTGAAAGCTCAATTAGCTGTTCTTTTTTCGATAACGAAAAGTCGTTCTGGTGACTGCAAGCCTGAAATGGATCGTGAACCCACAGAAATTTCTTATAAAAGTTATTCGGAAAATATGTTTCCAAATTCTGTTTCAGAGTTTTGAGATGGACACAAACGCTTTCCCAGTGGTTAAATTCTAAACTAATAAGTTTCGGGGCCCCCCCCCCAAAAAAAAAAAACCAATTGTATTTACCTTTGAATGAGATCCACTGGTCGAGTGTCCAGCAAATCAGCAAATCTTTCCTTTCGGTCAGCGTATTAATATTATCGCATTGCAACTGATGGGAATTCTGTGTTTCGTTACAGACCTCTTTCTCTTCAGAAACTACACACAAACTGTCATTACAAACTCGTTTTGTATTATCACTGTCATCTGAGCTATTTTTTCGTTTAAAGAAGGTACCAATGTACTTATCATAATTGAAATACTGTACTTACTCGAATATAACTCGCCCTCGCAATATAACTCGTACCCCTGATTTTACTTTTCGAAAAAGTTTCGCATATACCTCGCAAATGAAAAAAAGCTGAAACACATTCAGGGCAGGGGGGAAGGGATAGTAATTTGCTCCTGCGATAAACAACACGCCCTCCCCAATAGCCACTGTATTGCAGATGCAAGAAAAGCAAGTACTTTTATTATGTCAGTGAATAAGGTACCAGCAGTCTGTGTAATATATCTCAACAAATAGTGCAATTAGAGACAACTGGAATAAAAACGACACTAATTAATGAATCACATGTCCTTTCATACAGATACTATGCTATTTAGACTCAAGCAAAACCATATGTTGCACCGGCAAACACAGTATCTAACTAAAAACTATTGTTATTAATTAGATGCGTGTGAGTTCGCCTGCCCCAAAGCAGCAATAAAGTTCAATGGAAGGTGTTAAAATTCGTAAACGTGTTAAAACTTAGAAATATATATATAGTGAATGTCGTTATGGCAGTTTCACATATGGAATTCGGTTGAAGAGAGTTAGCATTTCAACTCAACTGGCAGCTTGCTTTTATCTTTCAGTCACGCGATTTCCTAAAAATATATAAATACTGGGGTTAACTCACAACACATTTTGTCCAAGTATTACTTAGCACTTCTGAAGTTATATTGAGCCTTGGTTGAAGGAGGAAACCATTCAACAATAAAAATCTATAAACAACAAGCAATTGGTTGCAATGTGGTCATGTGGACAACACATGTTCACTTCAAATCTGACAAAACAGCAAGGGAAAGTGGAAGCATTATGGTTTTATAACCATATTGTTGTTCACTTAATCCCTCTTTTATTACTCGTCATTCTGCCGCTACAAATTAAAATAGTGACAGAATGTTCATTCCATGAACATTCTGCCGCTATTTTTATTTTATTTTTTAAGTATCCATTTTATTTCAATAATTTTTACGTATTTAATTTTAATTTGTTTTGTTTGAATAATTAAAATATATAGATTTATTTGGTTAATTTAAGTCTGCCTGTGGACCACCTGTCCCATCGTCGCGGACCACAGGTTGAGAAACACTGCTATAGGGTACTCTCACCTTATGTGACCGCTAATTCATAAATAATATAGAAATAGAAGACACGACACAACATAAATAAAAAAATGAATTTTAATTAGGAAAAGTATTTTGGAAAAATTTTTAGTGTATTTTAACTTTTTCTTTTTTTGGGGGGGGGGGGGGGAAGGGGCCTCTAAGCCCCCTCCCTGGGTGCGCCACTTCTTAAAAGGTCCGAACCCAAAGCATATTTTTCCACTCCTTCGCCACATACATAACCATGTTATGTATGTGGCATTCATATCTTTATCACGTTTGTATACCATAGCTGAACTTTCACACACATTTTCCCCATTCCTCCCTTGATGATCTAGTTTCCCTGACTCTCTGCATTGGGTCTCAGACCAAGAAGTAATTTCTCCAGGTTTCTGATGCCAAATAAATTCAAGTGCAGGCCATCATTCTTATACAAATCTTTTCTGCTATCAAACACACTCCAAACATCTAAAAACTCACATCCATATCTTCTTAGCCTGCGCGTGAAATCATTTGCTATCATCGCTCTCCTTCTTAACTCGGTACTATCATATCTAGGTAATAATCCTACAATTTTTACTCTTTCACATTTCCTTTCTCGCTTCTTCCAACAGACCTTCCATATCTTCTCTCATACTATGTTTGTCACCACTTAAATTTAAATTTACAGGAACTAAAATGTAAAAACATGTTTCTAACAGAGGGAATGTAAAATCGTTTTATCGTGTTCCACTGGAAAAGCTAATATAGGTTAGTTTTCCAAATGAACAGTTGTTATGATGCAGCTAATAAAACATCCTATTCTCAGGTCTTGTGAGCACATACTTCCAGTCAAATAAACGCCCCATAGATAAGATAATATTGTTGTACTGGTGTGTAAAAGATTGCGATAAAGATTCAGTCACGTGTCCTCCAAATTACTATTAGGTATACGTCTTCCAATTCGCGAAACGATGTTCATTAATATGATGCAGGCGCAAGTTCACAAGCTATTTCACATAAGAACGATTGGATAATTTCTGTAACTCTTCACGCACAAAAAATGTGCTTCTGGTGATTAATATAGACTTTGTTTTCAAACAAGTAATATGTTGGAAATACACAGAAGGTTGTGTCTGAATATTTTTTTCTGTTTACTTTTAATTCGCTTGGGAGTTCTAATGCATGGTAAGTGATTAATAAGTTTCTGTAACACATTCACTTTCTCATTATACACAAAAGAAACCGCTTTTATTCAAACGAGTAATAAATGCATTCGAATAATGTTCTTAAAATCTTAATCGTCAGTAATTAAAAATAAATCCTTTAGTGCCTTTTTGTTCTTCCTTCAAAAAAAAAAATAAAATAAAATAAAATAAAGAGAGAGAGAATACGGCATTGGCTTTCTGTAGATAACCCAGCTTTCAGTTTTACATTATCATCGCAGTTCAGTGCATTTCTGCAGCCTGCTAGCTGAACAGCGACACACTTTTCCTATATTTTATGTTCTCTTGCGTGTGCTGTTCTGCGGTCAATTTTGCAACTGAGAGTTTAAAAATCGCGTGCGCGCACACATAATATATATCATTATCATATCAAATTCCTGGTATGCACCCTGAGGAGGAAACAGGATATGATAGTACTAGATGAAAAGCTTAGATAATTACAAACTTCCTATTGACAATTTTCTTCCAAATTAATATCTTATCTATCAGAATCCCAATATTGTCAGATCTGATATTTCACTCTTGTAAGGTTTATTAATACAATTCCCACTGTATCCATCCACCTAGATCCTGGACCTGAGGTCTTTTCCCTACCATCTTGAAGAAGAAGAAAAAATACTTGTTATGTTAACCTTTCCTCTACCATTCTGCACAAGTAACAGTCCCACCTGAGATTAGCTCTGCTCACACAGTCCTGGATGTTAACGATGTCAAGTTTCTTTCTATTATTATTATTATTATTCACACAACTGAAAGACATTCAAAACAAGATATCATTCAACAAAAGTTTGGTAATACAGAGCAATTCAGATTCTACCCAAAAATCTAAGAATAATCTGTCTAGCGTCGTAAAATACGGACTATTCCAAGTAATGTTGTTTCTTTTAGATCAGATGTCACTTCATTGATGTTTAATTCTTGTAAATAGTTGCAGAGCTTCTTTGAAATTGCACCGATAACTACTGGGGTGACAGGTGTGTTTAAACCACTGTCGGCCAACTTCGATGCCAGATCTCGATATTTAGCATTTTTTTTCTTTTCAATTATTTGTTGTTGATGTTGTTATCGGTGGGTACTGCGAGGTCAATAATTCAAACTTGTCAATGTCTCAATAATTGTAATGTCAGGTATATTGTGTTCCAGAATGATCAGTTTGTATTCTAAAGTCCCAGAATATTTTTGCTGTTTCGTTTTCCAATACTATTTCTATTTTATGCTGACATCAGTTACCAAAAGTAGGAAAACCATATTTTTTTGCATATATGTCAATGAATTATTTTGGCCACTTGATCATGGCGGTGTTTATAATCAGTTTGAGCTATTTTTCTGCAGGCACTGATTAGATGTTCTTCTACAGTCTCATCTTTCTGAACACATAATCTGCATTTGCTGCTTTATTGATGTTTAAATTTTTTGCTTTGATTGTTTTGGTTTGTAACACCTGTTCTTAAGCGGTTAGAATAAATCCTGTTTCTTTTTTAATATATCCATATTGTAGCCATTGCCATGTCTTGGTCACGTCAGTTTTTTCCTCAGTATCTCGAAGAAATTGGCCATGCAAGGTTTTACGGGTATTTTTCCAGCGCACGTTTCGGATATCTTGCTGTACGTTTTTGTAATCGGATTTGTTTCCTATTGCTTTTAGAAGGCCTCCTTGTAAAAATGGCTTGAACCATTTGCTCAGTGCTATTGTCGATTTGATTTTTAACTAATTTCTTCTTCCACAGTCTGTTTCACTTGCAGCAGATCCCGTCTGCCTAATCTTCTTGGTAGGTACATCACTTCGTTAATGATGCATAGTCATTAATTTTCAACTTTTTTGGTCCAATTTGCTCAGGTCTTCTTTTATCCAATCTATTATGCCAGCTGTGTATCGGATCACTGGTAGGCCAGGCCGTGCTTATGCATAGGCGCACGAGGCTCTAGCCGGGTTTCCCGAAAAATTAGGTCCAATTTAAGGGCTCCAAACAATGAGGGGTCCCGAAGCACTCTAGCGCCTCTGGCCCTGCCGCCTCGGGAAAATTGTAAGTAGACCCAAGAGTTCATTGCTCTAATTGAGTTTAATCCATTAAATTTTGTATTTAGAATATTCCCAATTCTTTTGGTTTAACTTTCGAGTGGGGAATATCATTGGCTTCTAATATTCCTAGGTTTTAATAGTGTTCGTTAGCTGTTACTGCTTTTATATATTTTTCCTGATCAAAATTAAAATTACTAGCGTCATTCCTCGTTTAATAGATAAAATTGCACATCTGTCCAAATCAAATTCCATTTTGATGTCCTGACTGAGAATACGAATCGTGTATCGTAAAGGTTTTCCATATAACTTCAAGTCATCCATATACAACAGATGGGAAATTTCAAAAATGAAACAAAAAAAATGCAAAATTTCATAAAATTATTATTAAAGAAATTATTGGAGTTCGTGCAGTCAAAAGACTCATCGCGAGAGACGAACACTATCCATCAACACAATACTTATCATACATCTTAAACTTATTCACTGTTGAAGTGCTCAGAACCAACTCTGGCAATCCGTTTCGCTCATTCACAACTCTTCAAAGTAAAGAACCTACTCCACACACTCTTAGATAACTCCCAAGTGTGATCCGTTGTTAGTTGTCTCAGAGTGTGGTTACGAAAACTTTATCGTACTCAAGGGATTCTATAAGATTGATACAAATGTTTTGAGAAATTTCTTTTGTGTCAGTCTTATAGAATCCCTTGGTATACTAACATAAGTTTCTATTACATTCCATTCTCCACCTGTTAGCTAAACTCTGCAACCTACAGACTTTCAATCTGTCCTCATAGGGAACATTCTACAGCTCTTAGAGCTTAGTCACAGATCATGAGCTTAGTCACTCGTCACTGAATCCTCTGAATCCCCCTAGAAACGCAGGTGATCAAATCTGTGCACATAGTCAAGAGAAAATAGACTCAAATGAAAAAGGAATCAGAGAAGATGAAATATCCGAAAATGAATCTACACATGCATAGCGCCGAAACAACACACTGCAATGAGAAGAGATTTAGAGGTTACAGGAAAATTCATCGAAAAACAGTTAATCGAAAGACAATTCATCGAAAAAGCAATTCGCCAAATAAACAATTCATCGAACGACAATTTAACGAATAGCAATTCGTCGAAAAGGCAATTCATCGAACGGCAATTCGTCGAAAATTCAATTCATCGAAAAAACAATTCACCGAAAACTTTTCGATGAATTCTTTCATAATTCATCGAAAATTCATTTTTCTTGCAAAGTATTGTTTAAAAATGTTCAGTAACAATGCGGAATGTTACTCATGATACAGACAACATATGGAAGTGGTCATTGAAACGTAATAATTATTTTCTTGCATTTTAGAAGATTTAATCCAAGTGTACATACTGCTTCATTGTGCAGATAGCGATTTATCTGTAGAGAAGACATTTCGTTCTACCAAATTTTGTCGCAATACATGTCACAGTGCTGTTATTTAAAATTTATGATCAGTACTGACTTTTTGGTTTGAAACTTCTTTGGCCATGGAGAACTTTTGTGTCTCCACTCCATTGACTGTTGTATGTTCTTTGGGTCATAGTGACGAAGAAATGTTTCATCAAGGATAAAGGATTCAACTAAATTTATTAGAGATGTTGAAGCAGAATGGCTTTTAAGACGTCATTAAAAGAGTTTTTTTAAGGGGAAGGAGCGACAAAATATGCTACTGCATGGGGCGACAAAATTCCTAGTGTCGGCCCTGGGATCAGGTCTGGTGAATATGGTGTTTGAGGTAGACATTTAAATCCCAAGTTGTATATTGTCCGTTGGATTTCATAAGCAGGTGCATTGTCCTGCAAAAAAAAACACGAATCTGCTTAGTTTCTCGCAACGTTTTTCCTTCAGTACCGCCTTCAATTCCTTCAGCGTTGCTGTAACCATTTCACCTTTTTTTGAGGTACTTGATAAGGATTACACCGTCCATATCCTAAAAGACAATGGCAAGAACCATCCCTGCTGACTTTTTGGTTCGAAACTTCTTTGACCACGGAGAACCTTTGTGTCTCCACTCCATTGACTGTTCTATGTTCTCTGGGTCATAGTGACGAAGCCATGTTTCATCAACGGTCAGAATAAGAGCTAAAATATTTGCACCTGATTTCTCAAAATGATCAAAAATCCCTTGAGATGACAGCACACGTTTTCTCTTTTGGTCGGCATTCAAACCTTTGGGGACACTTTGCTGAGAGTGTCTGCATGTCCAAATTTTGGTAGATAATGATACCAACTCATTCCTTGGATGTCTGTAGAGTCTTTGCGATGTTTTTGGCTGGCATCTGTTCATCAAGGATCATGGCATGCACTGCATCGAAGTTTTCAGGTGTGATCGCTGTGGAAGGTCTCCCTGACCTGGGAACATCTGTGTCTCAGGATGCCCAGCTTTCAATTGTTGGTTATACTGGAAGGCACAGCCCCTAAATTCTCACAATGTTTGGTGAATCTCAGTTGCAGACGTTTCTTGCAGCACGAAAAACCTGATGGCCCGCACCTCTGTGTCTTCGAATTTCTTCAAAACCACTAACATGTTTTCTTGCATATCCTAAATGAAAAACAATAATTATTACGATTTCAGGAAACATAGGTGTTAAAGGGTGTTAAGATACGGTCTTCCTTGTGGTTTATATCAGATGCTTTAACATCATTTTGTTCTAGGTGTTTATCAGAATTTTCAGTCCTCCTCTCCCCTCCCCTCGTACGGCTTGTTACTTTCAACTGGTTCTTTCACCACAACACTAGTGACTTCCTCTTCTGAGATAGCGCAAAGACACATGTTGATATATTAACAAGTCCTACATGCTGATTGATATCGCGTTTACTGAATTCCTCATGTATACACCCAACTCAGTCACCATCAGTGTTTCTCCTACTTCCCCACGGATCTCAAGTTCTGTAGGATGTTATTTTCACGAGAATGAAATACCTTTATGAAATGTTTATTTAACATCTCAACTATATCCGCCTCAGTGGATATCATTCACTTCAACCAGTATGCCCTGCAAAAAATTCGCTTTCCGAACGAAGTCGGATAAATAGTAGTTTACCGTATATAAATGGCCTGAAAGATATATCCCTCTCAAAACAATTCAAAACAACAAAAAAAAAAAAAAAAAAAAAAAAAAATTGCACACACATCTTCACCCCACATGCCTTATAATTCATTTTTTGGTTAACTGTATTTTCGATGAATTGTGATTTTTCGATGAATTGTTGTTTTTCGATCAATTGTTTCGATGAATTGTGTTTTCGATTAACTGCTGATCGGTGAATTGCTTTTTTGGGGAAATTAGTTTTCGAGGAATTGCTTTTTCGATTAACTGTTGTTCGATGAACTAATTTTCGATGAATTGTTTATTCGGTGAATTGCATTTTCGATAAATTGTCGTTCGATGAATTGCCTTTCGGTTAACTGTTTTTTTTCGGTGAACTCTCCCGATACCGATTCAGATGAATTTGCGTCACAGGGTTGCTTATATAAGACAAGGCGGTCATTTTGATCTCCTTGTGCTCCTTCAGTTCACTATTCATGTAGATAGCTGCAGATTGCATATTTATGCGTGTTCGAACACATCACAACATGCTGCTATGTCATTCCAATATGTTTTGAGATTCTGATCAAATGCCGATAGTATACCTCGGATAGACTTTGAGAGAAAAACAACCTATCATGCAAATGATACATCCCCGCAGACTTATTAGGCTACAACTTCACATTAGAGTTTTTGTCGCATGTTTATATGCGTATTAAGATTAAATATAAAGAATAAATCGAATTTAGAAAAAAAAAATTCGTATAAAAAGATGAATTAATATATTCCGAGGATATGTGCATGGTAAGCACACAAAAAAGCAGATAAGTTCGAACTTAATAAGATTTTAATAGATGTATATCATTCGCATGCAAACTGACAAATGCATAACACTAAAAGTTCGCATCATAATTAAAAAATTAGTTTAACCAAAATAAACATTTAGTCGAATAAAACTTCAGTCTCTACTACAATATGAACAAGACTAAAGAGATGTGGCCACTGAAGCGTCACACACACACACACACACACACACACACACACACACACACACACACACACACACACACACACACACACACACACACATCTGAGTAACCAATTTCATTAATTTCTCCCCATTTCATACTTAGTAATTCAAGTGAATCTGTCGAATTATTTCCGTCTGGCAGACGGACAGACATTATCGAATTGTTATACAGTTGTTATAATATTGTTATACAGTGAAACGTTATGCCTCAAATTATCTCGACTTAGAGACGTAAAATCAGAAAAAAAACACGAAAAAATGATAATTAAACTTAGCGATTTTACTCCACAGCGAGTGCTTCATGTGTCTCGCTTTTTATTTATTTTATTTTATAAGTGTCAACTGCCGATGTGATAGTGTCTTTTCTCACTTCTTCCGTTTACTATTAAGCAGTGCTTGAAATGGATCTACCGCCGAGGCGGCCAACAGAATGGTTTACTGCTTTTGCGAAGAAGTGTTTTGGCCGGTAAGCCAAAACGCTTCTTCAAGTAAGGTTCTAACTGCTATATTCTTATTATATAACAAGTGAAAAAAAGCATGAAGAAAACCTTCTTTGGCATTTCAGCTACTTAACAGGCTCATGGGAACAAACGCCTTTTATTTTATTTTTCTTCAGAATTTCTGGCATATTTGTTCCCGTTCACTTCGAACATTACTGTCAAATACCTCGCTCTGCATGTTATAGTTATGATATTTGAGGAATCAAAAATAATCCTTCTGCTATCATCGAAGTTTAAAATTTGTCATTATCAAGCCAGTCGTTTCAAATATTTAATCGTTGTCTGCATTTCTAATACCCATACTCAAAAGTTTTAGGGAAGTTTTCATTCAGAATTGCACGTCATTTTTGAAACTAATGGAGGAATTTGATCCTTGTTGTAACGCATTACAGCAATTTTGTGGTGAAGTAGTTATTAGGAGAACTATTAATTCGGTCTTTCAGCCATTTTCATAATTACTGCCAGAACAAGGGTAACTAGAACCCAGAGCAAACTGTTCACCTTGCTCGGGGTGGGAAAGGAGTGGAATCATGAATCATGGCTTCCATTTTTCCATGTACTGATTTAGGTAAAGGCTTACAAGGTATCCCGTAAAGGAGGAATGATTGATTGCTACTTGTATGTCATGCTGTTGTTTGTACTTCCTGGCTTGGTATACTGTTCGGCAGACCTATTATTATAGGTTTTTCGCGGCCGAATATATTTTTTTCGCGTATGTGATTTCCAACCAAGAAAAGGTCTATAACCTTTCGTCTGCGGGAATCACATGAAGTGTTTATTTATTTATTTTTATATAATCCGGAAACCCTGCTCTAGAAATCAAACATGGAACTTTTTCAAGCTACTTTAGTCAGTCAATGAACGGGCCGTCGGTTTCACAGCTGATTACGAAATGCCACCTAAAAGCATTCACAAACCTTCGTGTCTACTGCGAGATTCGAATCCACATCTCGTCGTTGGATACGCTATCCAGACCAACGGCCCGTTTATTAAGTGACTAAAGTAGCTTGAAAATGTTTCATGTTTAGTTTCTAGAGCAGGGTTTCCGGATTATGTAAAAATAAATAAATAAACACTTCATGTGATTCCCGAATATGGTCTTTTTAAAAACAGCAGGTTTGCATTCGGCAAATATTCAAACGAATCATTTATTTTTTGTGCAAAATACGATAATTAAACGAAAATTGTTACTAAAATACCACCACTTTGAAAGGAGGAAAATTTGTCTTACCGATTAAAACATAAGATCTTTACTTTTCGCTATCCCTTACTTTGCCACAAACGTTTTTGGCCTCGTTTCTCAACTACTAAACATTTGGACCTGAGGGCATTTAATTTCATAACCTGACTTTTTTTAAAGCGGATATTCTAATCCTTACTTAGTATGGTTTAGAATTACGGCCAAAGTAATTAAAACTATAAAGCTAGTACATTAAATTAATAAAGCTAATGCATTCTGTTAAATGAATGTGTTTTCACTGATTTTTTAAATCGGATGATACTGTTACCTGCTTATGGAATACAGTAACATCATCATCATCAAATTCCTGCCATGTACCCTCAAGGGGTGTACAGGATATGACAGTACTACATGAAAAAATTACATCATTACTAACTTCCTATCTACAATTTTCCTCCAAATCAGTCTGTTACTTGTCAAGACTCCAACATTATCAGATCTTATATTTCTATCGTCTAAGGCACTTTGTACCGTATCAATCCACCTATATCTTGGTCTTCCTCTGGGTCGTTTTCCTGCCAACCTGGCAGAGAACATTTGTTTTGCTAATCTTTCCTCTCCCATTCTATTTAAGTGACCATACCATCTGAGATTAGCTCTGCTAACGCATTCCTGGATGCTGACAATGTCAAGTTCTTTCCTAATATCCTCATTTTTAATATGATATTGCCATTGATGCCATCTGTTCACGCCTCTAATCTTTCTCAGGACTCTCATATCTGCGGTCTCTAATCTTTGGTCAAGTGTTTTACTTCTGACCCAGCTCTCAGATCCATAAGTTAAAATTGGTTTGAACACAGTCTTGTATACAGCTAATTTAGTGTTCCGACTAATTTCTTTCTTATTTCATATGAATTTATTCAATTGACTTCCCACGATACCAGCTTTGCTGATTCTGTTGTCTATTTCTATATTTAGTTTACCATCTTCAGTAAAAATTGTGCCTAAGTAGCTGAAATGTTTTACTTGTTCCACAGGTTCTCCATTCACAACACAGTTGACATTTTCAATGATTCTGCCTATTTTCATTGTCTTTGTCTTTTTATTGCTGACCTTCATACCATATCTATTACAACAGCTATTCAATTTAGTCAGAGAATCTTGCAGACTTGTAGCGGATTTATTTAGAAGTATAACATCATCCGCATAAAGCAAAGAGCTGACATTAACATCTCCAATTTTGATATCAGGTTTAATACCACATTCCTTCATAATGTGATCCATATAGATAATGAATAACAGAGGGGATAATGTACATCCTTGTCTCACACCAGATTTAACATTAAACCATCTTCCTGTACTTCCTTCAATTCTAACTGCTGACTCACAACTCAAATAAAGACTAAGTATTGCTTGATATAATGCCCCATTGACACCATATAACTGCAGCGTATTGAATAGCTTCTCTCTTGGCACCTTGTCATATGCCTTTTCCAAATCGACAAAACTTAAATACAGATCTTTGTTATATTCCCATGCTTTCTCGACTATTTGTCGTAAAGTGAAGATCTGATCCTGACAGCCTCTATTTGGCCTGAATCCAGCTTGTTCTTCACCAAGCTTTTCTTCCACAATTCTTCTCAACCGTTTCTCAAGTATACTTGCATAGATCTTGCCAGGAACACTCAGTAGGGAAATACCTCTGTAATTCTCACATTCAGTTTTATTTCCCTTTTTATATATGGGTACTATGAGAGCTCTACTCCAATCATCGGGAATTCGTCCCTCTGTCCAGGCTTTCTGAACTATGCAGTGCAGCCACTGTAAGACTCTTATACCACCATACTTCAGCATTTCTGGTCGAATATCATCTACTCCTGCTGCCTTTCCACATTTCAAGCCTTTGATGGCTTTTTCTACTTCAAGTATGGATATGTATTCCTGACTGCATGCCTGGTCAGTGTTTTTTATCACTGTGCTGTCATCACTGCTTGTTTCATTTAGCAGTTTTTCAAAGTAATTACTCCATACTTCAAGGATATCTTTTTCTCCTGTTTTCATTTCACCTTTATCATCTCTAATTCCTTTTACAGCACTCTTTCCTCCATTCCTAAGCTTCTTTAACAACCTCCAGAATATTTTGCCACCTTCTTGATATTTATTTTCTATATTCTTGCCAAAGTCCTCCCATGGAGGAATACAGTAACAAGCAACCACAAATGAAAAGGTACCAAAACTACCACTACAAAAAAAAAGTGAAATTTGGTACTACTATGACATAAGAGGTTGGATTGGCTTGAGTAATTTGAATTTACGACTGAAGCAACTAAGGCTATTAGGCCAGTATATATTATGTATATAAATCGCGTGTGTTCTCCTATCAGTTTATGTTTTGCGGGATGAAAAACCCGAGGAATACCCTTCAATCTCCATAGGAAACCGACTAACTCATCCCCAGTTGAAAAGCTAATAAAGTTTCTTCTCCTCTTAGACAAGATTCAAACCCAGTTCTTTCCAACCAAAAGTCATACCGACTGAGCTATGGAGACTTGGCATAAGTGGCAACCACCCACAGATACCTCTTATCAGCTCAGTGAGCAAAACAGAATTTAATTAATTTAATTCAGAATTAAAAGTTATGAACTTCTTTATTGTTAATAATATAATAATAATTTTCTAATTTCATTTACTTTCTTCCGCAAAACTACTACTACAGTAAGTACTACAGTACTTACATAAGTACTGTATTACAGTACTTACATAAAACAGTAAATTTATATAATTGTATTACAGGCATACCACGATCATACGACACGTCAAGTTATAAACTTAACCACTGTCCTATATGACCTAATTCACTATATGATCACTGTCATATAGCGAATCACTGACTCTTTTTCTTTTCTTTTTTTTTGACGTGAATACGTCTTTAAATTCGGAACCGTACTAGGGGGTGTGGGACGAAAAGTTGAGTGTAACGAAATCATTCGATAAGGTTTGGCTTAATAATTTCTAAAGTATTAAAGTTAGCCAAACCAAACTTATATCATTCGATAACTGAGGGAATAAAGATTCGTCAGCGACCTTGAGATGGCGCCCCGCGGTCGGCAGTGGGGGCTCCGCCATTTTGTGTACGATCCGCCGCGCCTCGGAAACTTCCACTCAGTATAACTTCGCACTCTGTCGTGGTATGACATTCGTTTTAGTGTCAATCAACAGCTCTCGTCGAGATCTATCGATTTAACTCATAATTCTTAAATTTCAATACAGTGTTGAAGAAAATGTGGACTGAAGTTGAAAAATTTTAGAAATTTCACAATGTCCGCCTATACTCGCCGGAAAGCCAGCCAGAAATATGCCGAACGCATACGACGGGAAAGAGCAGCTCGTCACCTTTCCAATATTTCCAATAATATCCCAATGCCTGGGTCGGAACGAATAAGGAAGTATCGGGAGCGAAAGAAATTGGAAGCGGCGCAGCGCGCGGCTGACAGCGCCAGCACTTCGGGGGCGGCGGCGCACGAACACATGGATATAAATGACGTAAGCGACTATGCCACCTCTTCGGAAGATGGATTGAACGAAATGGATGTGGATTTCGGAAGATCGGTGAAAACGGAAGAGCATTGGAGGTCGACGAGCCCGCATGTGTCATAACAATTCACAAATCGCAAGGAGGCACTTTCGATCGAGTCGACTTTCAGTACGACAAGTCTCAACAAAATCAACTGGTGTACGTTGCACTGAGCAGACTCACTTCTACCGACGGACTGTATTTGACTAACGAGAGAGATGATTATAAATTTTATCACGATTACGGAAATTCAGCACCCACTGTCAGGGAGATACGCGACGAATACGAGAGAATGAAGAAATAACACTTGCGGACGCTGGTTAAGCGAGTTGACAGTTTCTGCGATCACAAAGGAGGTTCAGATATTAAACATATATGATGATCATAACAAAGGCGAAAACTCACGGCGGGGAGTCTTACTTGTCTCGGCGATCAATGCACAGAGTTTGGTGGAGCACGCCGAAGATATTGAAACTAAGTTCATTATGAACAGATCTGACTACTTGATCATCAGTGAAACCTGGATGGATGATGCCACACCTGTGAATGTATCCAGTTTCGAACTTAAAGCATGCAAGAATACAGCCATAGAAATACGATGCAATCAACCGTCAACTTCGTCGTCATCGTCCAAACACACTGTCGGTGGAGTCGCCATATACAGGAACCTTAACAGCTTCACCGATTGTCAATGTATCGTTGCCATTGATGCCAGTCGTAAGCTAAGAGTCTAAGAACCATCAGTGGGAGATATATGCCTGGACGACGTAACGATCAACGGTGTATCTAAATTTGTCCTCGGAGCTGTGTACGTTCACCCGAACGCTTCATCGTCAGTGATAGAATGTTGTATCTATCGATCCCTGCTGCAATACTCGAAAAGCATAAAGAAAACAATCCCCAGTATTGAGCCAGACCTGCATACACCCATCATCATCACCGACATTGAAGTCACCAGTGACTTCAATGTCGATGTGTCACAAAACCGATCACTGCAGGACTTTATGGAACGCGAGTTCCATGTCACTTACGTTCAGACCACGGCGACCACTCTAGGTAATAACACTTATATTGATTTGACTTTCGCCAGAAACTTGGATGTATCTTGTCTGCCGTTTATATCTTACTTCTCTTACCACAGACGTATGATAAATAATATCATAATCGATTATGAAACTTGTTTTCATTTATTTACACTTCCCGACACATATATAATCCGCTGGCGTGACGTATTCACGTAAAACCCCTCCGATCGTGCTCCGACCCAGCCACACCCGATTTTTTTTAAACTTGTAGATGCATGTAATGGTTTAATAACCTTTTTGAGAAGTCGTATATTGCAAATGGCATAAATAAAACATTAATTTAAGTCAGATACGTAAAAGTTATTCTGAATAGTTTGGTTTAAGAGAGCACCTCAACCAGTTAGGTCATCAATATACACCATTAAAAGTTTTTCCATTTGGGGAATAAAATTGTCACGTCTACAGTTAACTACTGTAGTATTAACTAGTGTAGGGCTTTTCGCTTATTTGTTTTTAACAACCATAACAATAGTGCAAGGAACGTTTAGCCTGCGGCCTCTGTGTTCGATACGCCATCGTCACTAAATTTAATAATTTTAATCTTGGTATCTAATGTAATTTACGCGTTTTTTTTCTTTTCAATGGAAGCAACAGTACCCTCACTTTGAATTTTATCTGTTATTATTAACAATAAAGTAAAACAATACTTATAAACAGTTTATAATTCACACAAAAAACATCAAAACACAGTGCAGCGAACACTTCACGCAATCTGCGCATCGGTTGATTCAAGGGAGCGTCATGTCGCTTAAACCATCGTATGAGCGAATGCAGCGTCGTATAAATGGGCACTGGTCATAATTGAAAAGCATCGTATAAGCGGATCGTCGTAAGGCGGTGTATTTCCGCCTTATATAAACCCACTTCGCTTCCTTAAATTACAACTTACTTTCTCTTATTGTGTCCCTTTTGATTCTCATCGCAACCTCAAAAGGGTTGTGGCGTTTCCTCTTCAACCTAGCTAATAATAATATAATTATTCACCCAGTCATATTGTCGCCGTATGGTCACGCCCGTACCTCCCGGGTTTAGAGAGTGAAGCTTTCTGCTAGAAGAAATTGTAGGGTCGCAGATGTCCTTTCCACGAAGAGTTAGTAGGACAATCACAAACATCCATGCCCCCTGACGGAATTCGAACCCGCAGCCTCTTGGCTTGAGAGAGAGTACACGTTAACTACTCGGTCAACCAGGCTGGTATAATAATAATAATCAGCGAATTATATTCTCTCTGCAAAAATTATATTTATTTACACAGAAATATAGATTTTTATGTAAATCGCATGTCTTCTTCTGGCTGGTTTGTTTTCTTGTAGGATAAAAGATCCGAGTTTCCGGGAAGAAAAACCATGACATATCCGTAAAACACTGACTAACTCATCTACAGATGAATGGTCCTGATAAAGTTCTTCGCGTCCTTGAGGGGATTTTAACCTAGGCCTTTCTACTAAAGGGCTTCGTCGACTGAGCTACTACAGAGGCTCTCTTTCAGCCTAGCTAATGGTAGTTATATCAAATTAGTTAAGACTGATTAGATGCAATCACCGACCAAAGCTTTGATGATTCAGGACTTCAGATAATTGATGCAACTGATGCTCCTAATTATCAGTTTACTTAAGAGGAAACGTTGGTCACCTTATTGGATTTCATGTAAATGTTTGGCAGGTTTATCCCAGTATGATACTCTGAGGCTAAGTTTAAACATCCCATTTCTGCTTACCTTTATTAATAACATTAATTATGTTTAAGAATAATTTGTTTGTTCTATTTTTATTTTCTTCTATTAATAACCGAAAACAGGTTCAGAAGGTTATTGTCAATCTTGCATTATACACATATTGATGACTTTTTGTTTCATCTCCATGGATAAATGGTTGATTCTAGACCTGAATGTAATCAACTGTTCATCATCTCGAAGTACTGTATGTGCGTGCACATATGTTTTAACGTTATCGCAACTTCTCGTGGTAAGTACGGGAAATGAACTTGGTTTTTTTTTTTTTTTTTTTTTTTTTTTTTAATCTTTCAACAGCTTTTGATTTATATACAAGGTTAGCGCACTATCTGAGCTTCATATGGTGGATTAAATTTGAAGAACAAATACATCGGGTGAAAGCAACCTTGAGACCTGTCCATGACATCGTGTGCATAACCAAATTAGGAACTCAAGTAAACAAAAGTTCAAGGAGTTTCCCATCTAAGCTGTTTTAAAATGCGAATTCTTGCCATTATTCTTCACTCATCGTTCATTCATTGTATCAACAAAGTTGTATCACCACTCGCATAAGATGCTTTCCCCAAAAGTAAATATAATCCACAGAAATCATAGAAGATATTTTAAGTTGTGATTTATGCAACAGAATGAAAAAAATGGCGTATTTCACTTTTACAGAAAGAGACGCAAATTCAGAAACAAGCACTGCATTAATTAAATTCAGTTTTAACTATTTTACAAATATTTTAAGTTAAAATTGTTTAACTGTTCGTCATTTCATCAGAAAAAGTAATACATCCGATATGAGATTATTTTATCTTCGTTTTTCTCCAAAACATACCTTTTCACTTGTATGTGGAGGAGATTTTTACTGGTCATTTTGACTTCAGATTCAGCACGGAGTAACCGTTGTCATTCAATTGAATTTATCAATGCTGTATTTAATTCAAGAAGATTTAACTCCTTGATTTTTTTCTCAGTTCGTTGTCTTACTTATAAATCCATTTCCAGTGCAACATTGTAAAATATCTATAGCATGATATTTTGGCATTCAGAGTAACCAGAAATGACTTAATGTCGTTTCTGGTCACTCTGAATGCCAAAATAATGCCTTAATATTAACCTTTCTACTCGAATACACCGGGAATCATTATCATGTAACTATTCTTCCTCACAACATGATTTATACTGCCTTTCTTACTTTTCAGCGATAGAAAAACATGTTATTTACAGCTGAAAACAAGAATTGTGTAAGAGTACTCTCATTTAGAACGACTGATTATTAATTTTTATTGTTATTGTGAAACTGTGAATCTAGTTAAAAATGTTTCGTGAAGAGGCTCGCCACTGCGATCATGTCAAACGTGAAAACACGTGTTATAAATTTCCCATTGAAAATTAATTTTCTTAAATGTTATCTATATCCAAATGTAGTTTTGAAAATGTATTGTATTTTAGCAATCAAGTTTTTACTAAAATTAAAAGAACAGAACTGTGGTTTGGGAAAACCTGACTGTTAGCATTTAGCTGCTATTTGACAATATCAGTACGAGTGTAATGTGTCGCATATATGCTATTATTATTATTATTATTGTTGTTTGATGTTGTTGTTGTTAATTTACTTATGCGATTCAGGTGATCAAAAATATTGTAGTCAGTCAGTCAGTCAGTGGCAATTATTGCTGTTATCTACTAATCGAACTTTCTTCCAGTAGCAGAGTTGGACGTAACCATTATGACTCACCCTTCAGGTTGAAAGCACAAACGCCTTATTTGTAGCTTAATGTGAACTGGACGTATGATGATAAGTCCCACACTGTACTAGTAATAATTTGCAATAAAGTAATGCTCTTTTTTTATAGTAAGACGGTAATTATGAGCCTCCATAGCTCAGTCGATTTTGACGAGGCCCTGTGATTGAAACCCTGGGTTCGAAATTCTATTTAGGATACCTTTATCAGGGCTTTTAAATTGAGGGTCAGTTAGCTGTTTTCTTAAACTACAAATTAGGTTTTTTATCCCGCAAAACAGGCATACCAGCCAGAAGAACACACACACACTATGCAGACAATGGTTTGCAATGGTTTCAAAACCATTTGAAACCACTGCAAACTATTTGAAATCGTATGGAAATCATTTCAAATCATACGCAGGCTTCTGAATCATACGTTCACGTATAAATCCACGGTCTACACGTAAGTGTAAACCAGAAAGAAAGAGAGAGAGAGAGAGAGAGAGAGAGAGAGAGAGAGAGAGAGAGAGAGAGAGAGAGACGCTACTTATACTGGGGTCCAAAAGCTACGGACGATCTACATTTTTACCTGTATATGAAAAATATTTCATGACTACAGCCGACCTGGACATAAATTTATAAAAATCACATAAAAGTTTAATAGAAAAATTATATACGAGCGCCTCCGTAGCGCAATTGGAAGAACGACGGTACGTTGCGCCCTTCGATTGGAAAAGGTCTTAGTTCGATTCTCGTCGTGACGGAATGAATGTTTATATGGAATTTTTCACTTGAAGGTGAGTTAGCCGATCTCATACGGAGATAGCAGAGTTTTTTTCCCATAAACTCGGGTTTTTTCATCCCGCATACAGACAAACCGGCCTTTAGGACACACGCAATTTATAGACAAAAAATACTAGTGGTGGTGAGCAGTAGATGGCGTTGGTGTAGATGATGGAGACGGAGAGCTCTTTGAAGGTGTCACGAAATAATAATAAAAATAATACTCAAAAATGTGTTTTAAATTTCGTACAAATTAAATTGCGACACGTTTTTGGTAAAAGTTATAAATTTCCCAAGGATGTAAGGAATTAATGTACAGGAAGAGACATTTCATTATGGAATATGTCTACCCAGAACTACGTTGCAGTTGTTACAACATCGTTCCATGCTTAGTCCCGAGTAATTCAAGATTTCTTGAGGCAAACTCATTCAAAGCAAGGATTTGTTTACTAGCAGGGGGGGGGGAGATTACTAGCAGCAAATAATCTGCTCATTGTCTCCCTAACGGGGTTGAGATCTGGGGAGTGTGCTGGCCACTCGATTCAATCAATATCCTCGGTCTCCAGAAGTATCTCCACTGCTTGTATACGATGTGGTGTGACATTGTCATCCATAAAAATTAATTCTTCGCCTACAGTGCCACGAAACAATTGAACATGACGTTTAAGAACTTCGTTACAATATCGTTCACCAGTCATTGTCCCTTTTTCCAGCACTTGTAGCTCAGTGCGTCCATTAAGCATAATGTCTCTCCACACAATGATCCCTGAGCACTGCCGTATCTATCTCTTTCAAGAACATTCTCGCGCGGTAAGCAGTACCACTTTCACAGCGGATCAAGTGTCGTCTAGAATCGGAGGAAAGACTACGACTAAAAACATCCGTAAAGATTACATTAATCCATTGGTGTCTAATTTTTATGGACACAACACCACTGAAAGCGTGCTCTACGACGAGCTGTGGATAAATGGTCGCAGACGTCTTGCCATTGTCGAGATATTCGCGTAGATGTGCTTGAACTGAGCCAACTTACAAGTTGACCTGCCATGGTTGTTGATTATGTTTTGCTGTTATAACCAAAAATCTGTTTTCATGCTCAGTGGTAGAGGGAGAGCGAATTCTTAACAAACGTCTGGAATACATTTCATTGGTAACTCTCTGGAAAGGTTAGTAATTCTGAGGCCTTCTTCAATGTTTCTAATAATTCTTCCCCGCGTGAAATCATCTATACGATGTCTTTGAGACATTTACAAAAAACTCAAGTTTGCAACTTTATTCCGCCACAAAAAGAGCTTCTTTCAAACACAATTCGTTTACCTTTTGCCTTTAATCCTGTTGAGTGTTACCACGTGATCCCCTATGCGCGCGATTCGAAAATTTGAATGTGTATCCGCTTTCTACTCGAAATCGTCAGTTATACAAATTGCTACAAATTCGTCTGAACCTGTGGTTGTTCGTTCTTAGGTTTTGGACACCAGCATATTTCAAAAATAAACCACTCACAGACATTTGGAGAGTAGATATAACAGAAAAGCCCGGATAAAGGACTTCACAATTTTCTTATCACTTTAGCTGCAATTCATTTGAGACCGCAGAGAATAAAACGAAATAGAAGTCATAAGAATTTATCCAAAGTTTCTACGTTTTGTAATTCCACACATGACTGCATGATTTCCACCAAACATATACAAAATAGGAGCTCTGACTTTCAGTGAATTTGGCTATATTAAAACGAGCCCAGAACACTTGTTGATGTATCATCAATCATTTCTAGGAGTTAAGGTGGAATTCGATTACTAAAATTAGGAGACCAGTGAAATGGGCTTGATAGCTCGTTTAATTGAATTCAGTGATCCTATGGGATTAAGTAAGATTATTTTAATAATAATATTATTATTATTAGACACCTCCAGGGAGTCCTAAGCTCATCGAGGGAGGGCACCTACTCTACAACTCTCCGTCTCCACCACTCGACCTCATCTACATCAACGCCATTTACTGTCCACCAAATATTATAAGACTTGAAAGCACTTTATCTTTTGTAAGATTCGAATTTCGTCTAAAATGCAAAAAAAAAAAAAAAAATTATAAGTAACATATATATATATATATATATATATATAAAATCTGAAGTTCATTTAGCCTCTTTCGCATGGAAGTGGAGCGGTTTTTCCTTCCGGAAACTGGTTCATTATTCCGCAAAATGGCCAGAATCGCGCGCGCGCGCACGCACACGCACATGTGAACGCTTACTGATAAATATAATACACTGGCTCATAGTTTTATTTGCTTCATAATGCAGAACAACCTAAACCAATCCAACTCTGTTGTAAGGTTTAAACATGTTTATTGAAGATTTAGTACAGGGATTTGCAGTCGGGAAGTACGCCGTCAAGAAATAAATTTGTGAATGACGAGGCCACTGCTTGCGAAATATGCACTACCTGTACAAATCACAGGTAGTGCCCATTTCGCAAACATAGGAGAATAGTAGGAATCGTTAAAATATTAAGCAAATCTAAATATGGTTTATGAAATCTATTAGTCCTATTATCTATTAGTCCATTCTTATCATGCATTTCGAACTTTGGTCTCTCTCAGCTATTGCGCTATTTCACTTTTCTTAAGGAGCAAAACGAAATGTATTTTCTTTTAACTGTTTTATTTCGCTTGCTTATACTATTAGAGTAAATTCCCACGTCCAAAGATCGTTCTCCGGTGACGTCGGATACACGAAAACAACTAAATAACCTTGAAAACGTATTTCGTTTGTAAGAAGAACAAACTACGCAGACAAACAGACAAAAAAAAAGCTGAAGTGAGGATTTAGTTTGGTGTAATTTATTAGCAAGAACAAACATTGGATTCTTTTTTGTATGAGTCAGTTGTAGCTGCTTAATATTAACGCAATTTTAGAGAAAGGCATTGCTAAATATACTGCTTGGAAAGAAGTCAATGGACACCGTAGTTTGAGGAATAAACAGCAATAGCGTCCACCTTAAGATGTGGGACATCCTTTCGCTGCGATGACTGCAGCAATTCTACGAGGCATAATTTCCACAGGCATGTAATACGGTCCTCGACTGTTGTGGGGCAGATGTCCCTTGACCTCACCCGACGCTCCAGTTCATCCCACAGGGTTGAGATCAGAGCTCTGTGGAGGCAAGTCAAGTGTGGTGATGTTCATGTCCACAAACTACGAAGCTACAGTTGCAGCTTTATGACAATGTGCATGGTCGTGCTGAAAGAGACAACGGTCAGTTCCTTAGATATGCCACAAAGTAGGAAGCATTGCATTGTGCAGAATATTTAGATACTTCTCGGCGTTCAATGTTCGTGGCACCACAAACAGAGGTCCGAGGCCAACTTAGGAAAACAGGACTGTAGCATCACACCTTCAAATTTCATATTTGGGATTACGTATCTGATAAGAGACGTGCACCGGGCATGCGCCACAGCCACGCCCTTCACCTGCTCGATAGAGGGTGTAGCGTGATTCGTCACTCCATAACACAACTTTCAAAAGCTTCCACAGTATATTTATACTGTGGAAGCTTTGATATACTTAAACAATATACAGTATTTAGCATTAATTAACATGATAACATGGTTATCATGTTAATTAATTCTCATCTGGGTAGTTTGCACATAATTGCCGCACTTTAGCAGACGTCAAAGAGATGTACACGCTCTTTGCACCACTGAAGATGACTGTGTATGTTGATTCGGATAAAGTGGAGTTTGCATATTGCGGTCCTACCATGGAAACCCATGTTGCGAGACTCGGTGCTAAATGTTTTTATGGAGATTTGTGTTCCAGTCGATGCCCGGAACTCCTTATTCAACGTGTCGGCCGACGAAATGACGGTTTTTTAGATGTTATCCTTCGTAGCACCTGATGATGACTTTCGGTCAGTGTAGTGAGTCAACTTCAAGTGCTACACTGCGGACAGCACTTGCAATTGACTCCCAGAACTTCCATTTCAGTATGGTAGCACTGGTTGTTGACTTGGAATGGCCCAATTTGTCAACAATTTGCTGAATAGATAGGCCTGCATCATGGCATGCTATCACAACGCCACTTTTAAACTCCGCCAGTTCCCTTCTTGTAGCCGTTTCACCCGGACACAGTTGCACTGACTTGGGAGCATCACATTCCTCCAGTTTATACCGGCTACAAATACGTGATTTGTTAGCTGGCACGATGCACCTAGCCCATAGGGGGGGGGGGAATCCGTTGGCTTCTTTCCAAGCAATATATGTTCGTTATGCAGAATTCGTATTTACAAAATTAGATTCTTGAAATGCAGAGCTGAAGAGAGAGAATTATTAGAATCTCTGTTGGTTAACTCAAACTACGAGTTCGTGTCTCGCGTAAGTTTTACACATCTGAAATGTTTCAAAGCCTGCTTTGGACAAGCACAGTATTATCTTGTTAGGCTTATTAAGGGTTGTCTTAAAATTAAAGTAAAAGACAAAATAAAATTCTATGCCACAGTTTCCAAGATATATTATTCAGTGCTATTTTCGAACGTTTTATTTCACGAAAACTGTTTCGGTTATTATGAAATAGCAAACATAACTTACCTCTTGCCGAGTACTTCTTGCTTATTGCCTCTTGCTCGGAGCAGTGTTTCTATTCACAAAAGGATTAACTGGGACATTATTTTATGCTGCAAAACGCACCTGTGTTTTATAAACCCTTCATTTTCAAAAACAGTACCATTTGTTCGCGATTACTGACGAATAGATTTTCGGATAAATCAGTAGTTCCAACCAGGATGTAGCCATGCTAATAATAGGTTAAGGAGAGATTTTTTTTTTTTAAATGTCGAATGCAGATATACCTGAACATTTTGTAAAAAGAATATGGTGTAAAAGATAAAACATGAATTTATGCCAATTTTTAAAAAAATCACTAGGGTTCCGGGATAAAAAAAAAGTTGGGAAACATTGCGATAATTGTTATAAATGGACACAGATATTTTGGCACATTGCTTTTCCTCAATTTCTAATGAGCATAGATATCATTGTTTTACTCTTAGCTGATGTTTTAACTCTTCCCAGAGGCATTCTATAGGGTCCAAACTGGCACTCTCTATCGAATAATATAACCTTTTCACTCCATTTCCTCAAACCGTGTCGTTAGAGTCCTTGTTGTGACATGGTTATCATGTTAATTAATTCTCATCTGGGTAGTTTCCACATAATTGGCACACTTTAGACGTCACAGAATTGCCCAGAATGTCAAGAAAACATTCGATGTTCATTTTCCCAGGAAATACAAAAAGGAGATCCTAGTCTACGTCAGGAGATGCATTTCTACATCATAATACCACTGACCACCACCACCACAGTTAAGACATAGGATAAATGTCTTAACTGTGTATCATGATTTGTAACCCCATATCGCAATTTTCCCACTCTCTTCCAATCATGGACAGCTCTGCATCACTCAAGTTCAACATCAAGAGTTATTCAGAGTGATATTTGGTATATACACCTTGGTCCTTCCAAAACCATTGGGACTATTGTAGTTCAGTACATAATTCTGGCAGTGACTCTAAGGCTCTGCACTTTTGGTTGAAAAAATCCGCAAAATATTACAGCACTCTTCGATCTTTTTCTCTCGGCTTATGTAGTGCATCTGACTGTTACTTGGATTTCTTTTCAAAATCGCCTTTCCTTTTTTTTTAATAATAATACCAGCCATAGTTAATATCAAATCCTACACTCTTGTGCAACAATCACAGAATGAAGTAATGCCTATATGGCAGCTTATGATAATACCTTGCCGGAAGTCTGTTAATTCTACACCATGTTCCATTTTTGGTACTGCACACGACTACAGTCATTTAGCGTACACACACCCCTGCTTTTATGCGGTTAGTGCGTACCAGCAGCAAACCACGTGCCAACGATCCGTCACTGCTAATTAGTACTTTAAAAAATGGGCGAGGATGGAACATCGTGTGTCTGTTTCACAGCATTGTTTGGCTTATATTATCTGTTTGGAATGCTGTGACGGGATAGCATTCTTTGGGAATTTTTGTAATATCGTAAAAAATGCAATTAGTGTTTCTTAAAAATTTCTGATTTAAGTCACGTCTAGGCTCATTTCAAAGAGAAAACATCCACACATCGCTATATTTAACTTTAGGGTAAGATGAATGTTATTTATACACGCGCGATTATCTCTCGTCTAGGAGATAGGCTAGTATGTGTGTGTGTGTGTGTGTGTAGAATACATCAATCTTGTGACCAAGGTAATTATCTCAAATAACATTTATTACAAAAGTCTCTTTGTCTGGTAAGTTGCAATCTGGGTAGGGTTTATTGTTAAAAGATAACAGCTTAGATAATACATCATTTATGTTTTTCACGGTATGTTTCTTGTTGTTTCAAATACTGTATTATACTGTATTCGAAATGACTGGAGACCATATTTTACAAAAAAAAAAGAAAAAAAAGCAGCATAATGCTTATAATAGTTCAAATATATCAGGAGCTACTTTATCGTTATGACCTCCATTCATTTGATCCAATCTATTATGAAATACCTGCCTAATAGATTAGATTAAAAGTAGTAAAAATCCATTTGGAATTTCCAAAACTTCTGAAGAAGAAGAATAATTAAAAAAAAACTGCGAACAGAGTCCAAGGAGGAACATAAGTGGTTCAAAGGTAGATCTCTCTCTCTGAGATCTACCTTTCTTTATCAGCACAGAGGAATAATGTTCATATTCCTCATTAGCATTTATCAATATGTCTTCATATGTGTTCTGCGGTAGATTTTGCTAAATCACGATATACTTGAAAGGCGAGCATTATTGCAATATTTATTACATGCAGTTTTTTAAATAAATGAGGCATTTACTTAATCGTAGAGAATCTGTTACATCGTAGCATAAAAGAGCAATTATTCGAAGTGACAGATTCATAAATGATATCTAATTTCAGCACCAATAAAGTTATCTGAAATTTTTTTTCGTGTGTGTGTGTGTGTGTGTGGTTATCAAACACAAGATGTGTATTTTTCTATATCAAAGTAAAGCAATCTGATATAAAAGCATTTAACATGAAAGCGGCTTTTCTTAAATACAGTATATGTAGTAGTAATTTTGTAGTGAAATCAGAATTTTGATGATGAAATAGATCCTCGTTCAATTACAAACTGAAGAAATCACTTTAATGAAATGTTGGAACAACATTTCGATCGGTTTTCACACATGAATAGTAGTATTTAATGCTACTCCAACGGCTAAACAGTAAGGGGGGGACACAAAAAATAATTCTTTCATTCTTGATTTGAAACTACTGATAAAATAACCCAACAGATTGTCAATGAAACTTGTAATCCATTAGTTCGGTCACTGTAATCCGAACAGCAGAATTGAAGAAGTCCCTTATGACGTTCCTGGAGACTTAAAAGCGTTGAGTGGAACCTTTATTCAGACTTTCCTTTCAGTGCAGCAGTAACCAAGATTTGTTCTTTCGCCTGCCCTCTTCCTCCTATTTATCAACGTTATTCCTCACTGATTTCAAATCCGCTCCATTTCTTAGATGGTAGTAGTACATTCCATTCCTTATTTGACAAACTTGCAATACTCATACATTCTAATAATTTTTATGACCCTCAACTAATAGCTTAAAAGCTGATCTCTTTTCAATCCTTCATTGGGAGAGAGGTAAAATCCATTTACTTCAATAAAGGGTAGATCTAGATTTTACAATTGATGCAAATAATTTAGTGAAGTTAAATTGTTGAGAACATTCTTTTCGTTGTGTGTGTATGTGTGTGTGTGTGTGTGTGTGGTGGGGGGGGGTGTAATCTTTCTTGAGAAAAAGTGAGATTTTTCTCGCTTTTTTTTTTCTTTCATTGTTCCCTATTTGTCTTTTTTGCCCAATTAGGACTACAATCCCCAATGTTCGCGAAGAACATTATTAGGTGTCTTCGTTCTTCATTCGCTGGATTAATGGATATGACAAGATTGTTAAATTTTGTTGTATAGACTACACAGAAGCTTCTTCGATAGGACTTTGCGCATGTAAAAGAAACACAAGAGAAAGTTGATTTCCAGTCCAGCATTTCCATTTTTGAACAAGACCCGAATTGGTTCTTTCAGATACGTTAAAGAGTTGGTACTGTTAATTAATGTAATTTCAGCTGAGTTTTTATGTTATCACAGCTATTTAATGATGTTTTTCTTGTCCAAGGAAGAATCCACAACTGGCGTTACAGACGGAGGCGATTGTAAAGAGAACTGTAACTACACTGCAACCACTACGCGTGCACCTGGAGATTGTTCACAAGGTAAGGTGCTTGGATTTGTTAAACGGAACTACTTTTTCTTTTTTTTTTTAAGTTTATTTTCTGTATTGGATACTTTTAAGTCAGATAATTAAATGGAAAACCATAGCAATAATAACAAGATGGTAAAATCCATTTCGAAGATGGAATATAGAGAATTTTCAACCAGTGCTTTTCAGGTTTGGTGAAGAATTTTATGTCGTGGGGTATATTTTGCAGTATATCCTGCAGTATACTAATCACAATCTCAAAATAAACCTCATAACATATTAAAAATAGTTATATTTATTATTTATTATTTATTTTTAGTATTAAATAAAACCAATAAATATAGAGTGACGTTATCTTTTTCAAAAATGACAAGTTTTTGAAACTCGGGTTTTTCGTCTCCCAGAACATAATATATATATATATATATATATATATATATATATATATATATGTGTGTGTGTGTGTGTGTGTGTGTGTGTGTGTGTGTAGGAAAGACCTAGGTTCGATTCCCGTCAGTGATGTGAGGAACATTCATTTGGTCTCTTTCGACTAAAATTGAGTTAGTCGGTCTCATACGGAGGTAGGGGGTTTTTCGTCTCCCAGAACATGTCACGTTTTATGTCTCTTCATTGTTTTGAAACTTCATTGTGTTCCGCGCGGTTAGCCTAGTGGCTATGCGCTTCGCAACCATATGCCTGGGGGAAGGAGTGTCCTAGATTCGATTCCCGTCGATGACGCGAGGAGCTTAAGGATCTTCCTCAGCCATAGCCAAGTTAGCCGGTCTTGGGCGTGGACAGCAGGATTTTTCCACCAGTTTTTCTGGGGGTTTTTCATCCCGCAAGTAGGCAAACCGGTCCTGTGAACACACACGGATTACAGTCAGGAATACTGACCCAGCCATAGGTCTGATTCTTCAGCTATGCCGGTTCCGGAGCCCGGATAAAATTTGGGGGGGACTGAGATGGTGCATTCCCTCCCCGTAGAGGGGACTCACGGACGTGTATCATCACACCGAAAGGAAAGGAACTTCATTGTTTGAAACTTACCAGCCCGGAACTCTAGGGGGTTGGGCGCCGTAGGCGCCAGGGTTGCAGAGCCCCCTAGTATATATATATATATATATATATTAAGTTTATATATATATATATATATATATATATATATATATATATATATATTCAAAATTACTAATGAAACATTTCTTGAGTAGTCTACACACCTTGCATTTTCACATAGACATTATGTGAAGATTATGTCTTGGCATAATGCATTGCGAAAAAAATAGCTAATGATGACAGAATTGCATTAATTAGAGTAATCGTTTAGAGTAATAATGAATTTGCAAAATAATAAATGAAATCCGTTAGAAACAAAAACTGAAACCGATCAATACATTTCAACAGAAAATCGTATATCACAAAAGTTTCATATTAAATCTTAATATTATAAAGTTTCCTACTAAAGTTAAATACAAAGGTTTCTTATCAAAATTTCACCAACATTTATCATCCCTGTTAAAAACTAAACACACGCCTAAGAATTGTGAGGTTAACAATTATTATTTTTTTTTTTCTCTCTAGATAAAGATTCTATTCTCGTTCCAGCGGTAGTTGGGTGTGCGTTAGCAGCGACAATCATCTTCACGATGGCCATTTATTGTGTCAGAAACCGAAAGCAGAAAACTGTTGATGCTAATTCCAATTCCGCTAGGGAAGTAGCAGGAAGTATATCACTCAATGTTCATCTGTAAGTATCCGACCGAAAAACGATTGTACGAGTCAGAAAGGTATCGGTCCTTCCTCTTTGATAACAGTCAGTAGTGAAGTTCATCCCATCATTCCCATAACGAAACATGAACCAACCTGCGAGAGAATTCACTTATGGAGAAATGCAATAAAAGAGGAAGAAGTGTGTTCTAAGAGGACGAAAAACCATACAGTCCGGAGTTTTCTGGTGAATCATTGCTCTATGTTTTTGCATAAGAGTCAATGTGCTGTATGACCAAAAGGAAATTCCCTTGAAGTGTAAATATCTATTTATGATAGCACGATTATTTTGATACATTCTGAAAAGGAACGCATGGGAACGAATCTTTTAAACGTAAAAATGAACGGTAACTTAAATTGGAAACTTACCGAATGACGACCTTCTCTTGAGAGGCACTGTGACATCAGCATATTGCTTTTTTTGGACCATATCTATAACCATAAAATAACTAAAGATGTAGTGAAAAATTTGCATAGTGTATAAACGAAGGAATTGTGAATAAATTATATACCTTTCATAAAAATATTAAAATATCAGTATTTAAGATTTAAGGATACAATATATATATATATATATAACAGTATTCTTATACAGGGTGACCCATAAGTCACGAATGGGGGTTTAAACATATAATAACGTTTTAATTTATTTATTATTTTTTGTTATAATGAAATAAAAAACCTGAAGATTTTTTCTTTATTAGTTATGAAAAATCACATCACGTAAATGTTTTCCATTTTTGGCTTCACAAAGACGAGCCCTTTCTCCTTCATGCCCCATCACAGCTGTTAATGTTTCTGGCTGTAGGAATGTCCTCCTATGGGGGTTACCTGAAAGAAACTGTGTATGTGAACAAGTCCCAAAAATCCAACAGCTGAAGGAGAACATTCGTGCAGAAATTAGGGCTCTACGGCCAGAAACATTCACAACACTCATGGAACATGCAGTAGAACGGGCCCATCTTTGGGAATCCGAAAATAGATGGCATTTATGCGATGTGGTCTTTCATAACTAAAAATATCTCCAGGTTCTGTATTTCATTATAAGTCCAATTACAAAGATTAAAAATCTTTGTAATTGGACTCCCATTTTTCTAATTTGTTAGTGTGTAAATGGCAAAAGATTTTAATCCACTCATACTAAACTTAATTCTATTTATCAAGCTTTAATCCTTTCAGTCTATTTTTAAATGATTGTTTAACTAGTGTAAATCAAAAGGATTCAAAAGAACAAACTCTGATGGACCATGGTCAAAAGTAGACAATACGATATGACATCCCGCAAATGCATAAGTATATGATCCAGCCGGAAGCTATTGTTAAAGCATGTGTGTGTGTGTGTGTGTGTGTGTGTGTGTGATAAGCTCTTGCACCCATTGGCATTGATTCCACTATACCAGGGAAGGATTTCTGAAGTATTCTGAAACTAGACAGAATAACGACCGAAGTAGGTATTAGCGGCGACCGATTCTGGGTTCCACATGATTTCACAAATGTTCGATGGGGTTCAAATCAAGGGAATTAGGCAGACAGGGGAGCACACATGATGCCTGGATATGCTCTGTGAATCATACTTACACAATGCGAGCATTGCGACATGGGGCGTTTGTTTTGCTGGAAAGATACATCCATTGCGCTGCATGTAGGGCAATACGTCCTCCGAAACAATTTCCAGGTAATAATTAGTGATCCCGGGATGTTCAGTAGAATGAGATGACCGAGTAATGTCCATGAACGCAATCCCCCACAACAGGATACAGCCAGCATCGACATGTTTACAGTCGACTGTCCAGTCTAGTTAGTTGGAAACAGAGTGGGTGGTCATAATGTTTTGGCTCAAGAGTAATAAATTTTTTCATCTTATAGTTTCTCTCTTTTCCACCAACTAAGATCAATATGTCGGTAAATGTGAGTTAACAGTTAAGAGTACCGAAAATTGCCAGCCCACGGAATTGTGCCATCATCTTCTGCATGGCAAATTATTGTAATACTAGGAAGGAATGAATTTCCCCCTACTTTCTGAAGCTTGCCAATCCTCATCATTCAGCGAGTGCCGTGAATTTTCCTCGAATACAGATGGAACCATTATCGATGGCAATTATACTGAGCGGCGAATGACGGAATGTGATACGAAATGGTTGTTTATACTGTTCGGAAATTTTGTGAAAAAATTAAACTTTTTTTTTTTTTAAAGTTTTGTGAGGATATTGATGTAATTTATATTGCGTTCACCTCCGCTGAAACGATCCCATATAATCACATCCATTGTTAACCTCACTACCCGCGAGGCGAATGAAATAGTGAGAACTCTGGAAAATTATATACAACAAACAAAAAAAAAACATGCGTATACTCCCACTTTCCCGAATACTGCTGTATACTCAGTGCAGTGCCAAACCACATTGCACAGCCAGGTATAGCATACTCGCTGAATGACTGTATACCAATGGAAATGGAATGCGTTTGGAGTAAGCCGACAACCAGCGAACTGTTATCACAGGCTTCTATATTAGTTATCAACCAGTCCACTCTGGAAGACTACATAGATCGACTGAAAAAGAATAAAAGAAGTGATAAGAAGATCTGTCGTTTCTTCTTTCGTGCATTAGTGGCTTTTCCCACTGAAGAGGTCAGAATTCATGACTAGATGTTTGTTCCAGAACATTACGTACAGCATTCCAGATCCTCCCACAGGTGGGCTTTTATTTACAAACCAAATACTCACCTTGATGCAGTAGTACACCACTGGAAAACTATTGGATGGAAGGAAAAATTATTTAACTTTTTTAAAAAAATATTATTTAAATTATTATTCATATTCCTGGAATCAGATTAACGTGGTTATGTATGAATTATGAAAATAATCCAGCTAAATATCAGCATCTTATAGTGCACATCATGCACCATATTATAGTGCAAGTACTTTGGCGATATCAGCTAAGGTAATGGTAGGATAAGGAATAAAAAGGAACTTTAAACTGTGTGTGTGTGTGGGGGGGGAATAGTGCGAGATTTCCTCAAAAAAATTTAAAAATGATTTTCCTAAAATTTACTATTTTGACTACAAAATTGTTAATGCAAATGGAAACAAATTTACGTATTTTTAAAGGTACCCTTGTTGCCCTGTTAAATTGATTCCTTAAGTCGAACTGCTGATTTCAGTGGATGCAAAACTACTGTCATTTTCTAGGAAAGGAGTTGCACAATACTTCTAAAAACTGCAGATAGTAAAATTATTATCACATTTCCTGGTAATGCGTATCTTGTAAGTCAGGGAAAAACCTTTATAAAAATCAAGAATCAGGTCAAAGCAACATTCATAAAAACAATTGATATGTGCAAAATGATGTCTGACTGTCAAGATGTCTGCATGATACAGTCAGAAACCGACAAATGCCCTTTGATCGGAAAGATCTGGATTTAACCTGTCAATAAGCCTTTTCAAATGTAATCGAATTTTCAGATGGATGTGGGAGAGTGTCGCTTCCCAAAAACAGAAAAATTGCCTAAACATATGCAATTAACAAACAACACACTTATGCTTCTAGTCATAAGAAAAGAATTTAAGTGTTTAAAAGTTAAGAACTTAGAGATCTTAAGAATTAGCAGCATTAAAGGGTTAATAAGATCTTAGGAGATAATACTCTTAAGATCTTAATTCTAAACAACCCAAATCCCTCTCTCTTAATTCCAAACAACCCACAGCTTTGATTTTTAACTAAATTTCTTACTTTATGTTAGGAGTTTCAGAAAAATAAGTCTCGTCCATATTGGAACTGAAGTAAGAATAAGTATCACCCTGAGATAAATAAGTAAAATAAACGCGAATAATCCTTTCCAAATCAGTACATAAAGAAGTAAATTGAATTTTATCAGTTAATTTGATGTCTCATAAATGATTTGAAGATCCTCAGTGTATTATTATTTTCATTCTTGTGTGTAGGCTTTTAGGCTTCAAATACAAACTTACTTAGCTGCGTGTTTTCGCTATAGTAAAATCAATGCTAGTATTTATATAGAGGTCTTCGAATTCATAATCACAGAAAAAAAACACTTCTTTATTTATTTTAAAGTCAAATGGCATACAGAGATGAGCTAACACGCTGAATCAGCAAACACAATCATTTATCAGTCTACTAGAAATCTTTTGTGGTGTAGTGATGTGACACGTAAATATGAGCAATCATTATACAATTCACGCTTTTTTTATGTCGATCCTCAGATATGGGGACTCAGACCTGAAACATTTGAAAACATAGGAAAAAAATAAACAGATTAATCTAAGACTTAGGCTATGAAGTTTAAATTTAAAAGGATGATGCTAGCAAAAAAAAAAAAAAAAAGAGGGGTTGCATTAGAAATGAGGAGTAAACAAATAGTATACAGTCTTAGCCTCTATGCTTTTTAGCAAAAATTTGTTAGAAAGAAAAGTTTATCAGAAAGAATGGAGAGGCCAAGGCTTTAGTAGTTTGAGCCTTATGAAAGAAAATTGACTTCCAAGTAGCATTTGGAATTGGAAATGAAAGGTACCACGAAAGTCTGTAGGAGACCGATAAGTCAATGGAAGAATCGAATAAAGACGCTCAAAAGAGGATAATTGTTGAAAAGAAGATATGTCTACGTAAGAAGAACGACTATCAGGTTTGGCAGAGTGGTTAGCGTATTTGTCTTCAGTCAAAAGACCAGTGCCGATCCCAGTCGAAACGGATGTGTTGTGAATGTCTTTAGGCGGGAGGCCACCATTACTAGAGACCTGAAGTGGTTCGTAAGATCTCCATGTTTTCTGTCTAGAGTGCAGAAATGGATTATCGAACCCTTGGTCCAAATACAAATGTATGATGGCTAACAGCCGATGCGCTCCATCTAGCCCACCATTGATTTGATAGGAAAGGGGATTGTGTGTGTGTGTGTGTGTGTGTGTGTGTGTGTGTGTGTGTGTGTGTGTGTGTGTGTGTGTGTGTGTGTGTGTGTGTGTGTGTGTCCTAATTCGCTCCATCCGCTTTATCCGTGTCGTCATCGCACGTGACGTTTAACATTCCTGTCTGCGAGAGTGACTGGAAAAACACAGACTGAAAGCGGGAGAGAGAGAACTCAGTTAAGCAAATTCAAGACCTGTTACACAAGAATAAACCCAGCTTGTTAGCAAGACTCATTTGTATAAAGCTTGCGCGAATGTCGCATAGGTAATGGAGAGTTTCCTGCCTGGTGGACACGAGTACTGCGTGTATAGACACAGGAATTGTCTGGTAATATTTATAAGCAACTACTCAAAAGCTGTGAAAGCATTGAGATTATGTTTATGGAGTATCTCAGTGAGATATTCTCTCTCTCTCTCTCTCTCTCTCTCTCTCTCTCTCTCTCTCTTTTCGTAACTAAGATTTGCCTTAGTTCGAGTTATCATTTAAGGACTCTTTTCAAGTATATATTTTCGATGTTATGGTTATCTCTCACTTACCATCTTTAATTTTTAAAGAGGATTTAGGATTTTATGCAAATAACAAAAACATACTACTCTTATTCATCAAGGTTAAATGATTTTGTTTGATCTGATAAGATGCTGATACAGTGATACAATTTAAGCCCCTTTGCATCGTAGAGATTTGATGATGCATCAGATCGCTATCAATTTTTACTTGGGAGTAAGAAATGTTCGCTTTAAATTAAATTTCATTAAGTTACATTTTATTAAAATGCAACAGAGATTCTTGTTGTCAGCAAGGAACATTATTAAGTCAGTTTTTATTTGCTCTTATTACGGATGTGAAAACACAAGTAGGTTGTTTGATAAGATGTAGTATTTTATGCAATAAAAAAAAAAGAAGTCGAAGAAGAAAAAAAAAACCCAGAGAAGAATGAATAGAACTGAAACAGAGTAGATATGCTGTAATGCAGGAACAGGGGCGAATGCTCGTCTTGAAATTCACGCTTGCTCTTGTTATCATTCAGGGAATGAGAGGCGTGATTGAAGTCTGATTAGCGGAATAATGAATTACTGACCATTTAAAACTATGTACAGGTAACCCTCGTATAACGCGGATGTTAGGTACCGCAGAAATGCCGCGTTATACAAATCGCGTAATGCGAGTCTCAGATCACATAGAAAAAGTAGGTTATGTTCCGAAATCGTTTTTTTTTTACATTATATAAACAACAACAATGACATAGCCAACAAAAAATATATTTTTATTTAATTCAGGTAATTCATGTAAGTTAAGAAAACATATAAACTATGAAACAAATACATAGTATAAAAGTATAAAAATTACAAATTGTACTTAAACTTCCTTGCACGTAATGCATAAATGTTTTAGGCAAAATGAAATAGTGCATATTTGAATCTTTCATAGCACGAGGATTTGCGGATTGGTTAATAAACACTGGTTTTGTCATGTAATCACCTGATGCATTACTACAAATCAGTAGAGTAATTCTATCTTTGGGAACTTTGAATTCAGGAGCTGATCTTTCATTTTTCGAAATATAGGTGCGTTTTTGCACTTTTTTCCAATATAACCCGGATTCATCCGCATTGAACACCTAGTCTGCACTATAAATGTTTATAAACTTTGAGAGTTTTTTGTTTAATAAGATTTCCATCTACAGGAATTTTCTTTTGAAGTGCAATCTTCTATCGAAATCATTAGACATTTCTCTATTTTCCCATTAGAATATCGCGTACACGAGCTTTGCATTTATCGTTGACCCAGCAATAAACACTTTCTCGGATTTTATGTTCATTTTGTTTGATTGTTCGAATTGATTCATTTAAATTCAAAGTCCCTGCAAAAACTCCTGGTTTTTCTTCACTTTTCAACCGATCCAAGATTTTGAATATTTTTCTTCGAGAGAAATTAATTTTGTTTTCAATGTTGTTTTTCCCTTTCGTTGCAGTTTGTGGCCATTACTATAAAAATAATTTTTTACAAAAAAGCAAGCATTACATATTGTATGTAACTCACCAGAAAATAAAGTGCTCAGCTTGAGATGAACACACTTATGATTTTTAATGTGCTTTCCTGGCAGAAACGAGGACAATTTTCAACAATAAACGTTTTATACGGTAAACAATTGAGGTACATGTGTGCTAAAGGGTATTTACCCTAATATAAATTCGCTACTTATAATTACATGCGGGATACAGGCAGACACAAATTTAACGAAGATAAAATTTGATTTTTAAGTCGCGCGGTGAAAAACATATGAAAAGATAAAGGGTTACTACAATTTGTAGACCGTGTTTTTATCGGAACTGTGTTGTATAAGTACCGCGTTCAACAAGGGTTACTACAATTTGTAGACCGTGTTTTTATCGGAACCGTGTTGTATAAGTACCGTTCAACAAGGGTTACTACAATTTTAGACCGCGTTATATCGAAACCGTATAAGTACCGCGTTATACGAGGGTTATCTGTATTTAGAAATTTATGTACATTTAATCATACAAATACAACATTTATTTTACAAATGATATTCTATCTTTTTCAATTTAGCTACTTGAATACAAATTCTACCCTACGGTTCTTCTTTATGAACTGATCAACAACATCGTTATAAAAAGTTGGTTGTAACTTAATTTTCCCAAGCAACACGCACACTTGTAAAGGCTGACTGAAGCTCACTGGCTAGAGCTACTTTGACTGCATATGGCCCGTGTTTAAGACAGAGTGAGATGACGTCTTAAACACGGGCGGGGCGGAAATGGCTATGCGCCCGCATCAAATCACAGTGCTGAAGAGAGCACCTGGATGCTCCCACAATCGAGCAAGCCAAGGTAGCTTGACTAGCGTCTGCTTTCGATACACAACGCAAAGCTCAATTATTGCCGCGCAAGCTTAAAACGTCTTCTGTCTGCAAAAATAAAAGCCTAAATGGAATGCTTATAAATGTTTTTAGTAACATTTATTAACAAATAAATATTACTTCTTTCTCAATTAATGAGAAAGTGACTTGACAGGAAAAATGCGGAAGCGAAAGACTATGGATCTACAAAAATAGCAATATGAAGGATAAGGATTAATTAGTAAGACTAAACGGACAATAGCGATCTGAAGTTTGAGTCTAAAAATGCTGTCGAAGAAGTGAAACAAGAAAATGTATTTCATTATTACCCTATAAAAGTACTTATGTTTCAGTTTTATTACTCAAGTAAAACTACTGTTGACTAGAGCGGACCAAATCTTCAATATAAGGCAGGCATGTATTTGAAGAGCCTTACACTTGGAACTTTTTCAGATTGTAGATGACTGCTTATATGATTGATATAAGTAGTCATCGTCCTACTAGTTCCATCGAAGAAAATAAATATTCCGGAACTCGGTAGGCTAAATGTTAGAATTGTTTCATTTCATCTGAAGACATTTTAGAAAATGTCACTACAAGCCAAAATGCATACCTTCCAGAGGCGGTCTCGGTGTCCCGATAAATCACACAACGGACAGCAGTCGGGACAATTTTTTTTCGAATCGTGTGATCATCAAAAGATTACTGTTAGGCAGCAAAACATTCGTTTCGAATTCCATGTGAAGATTGGTGAGAACGTGTTAAAATGCCTGAAATAAAAGTCGGATGTTTCTCTTGTTTATGATATGTAAATAGTTTGAATAAAGAAACGATAATGGAAGTGTTCATAAAAATTTGTTGTACAGAATAAACAGGTTGTTAGGCCACGAATTTTATTTTAGGTTTCTGAGACCTGACTCGAGTTTTAGCATTACTTATGTAAGACTGGGTAATAGAGGATGAAGCCTACTTCCTTCCCTTAGTACAAAAACTATGGAACTTATGGCACATGAAAAGAATGTTGGTTACCTAAGCCTGTATTGCAGAACAGAACTTCTTGTAACATGTATAATAAAATAAAATAAAATAAAAACATTTCCTTCTGAGAGCAGTTCATTATTATACGGAGCCAAAACCGCAGCTAATATCTGAAGAATATTCAGGTATCTCGGAGCTTGCAACATGCAATCACTTTCCCAAAATCCAAATTATTTTTAAAAATAACCATAAAGGATCCATCGTGAAATCGTCCTTCATGGTCCTCGACGGAAAAAAAAAGCGCATCAAGTGGTGTTTATGGTATTTCTTTGACTATGGAGGTGTAGTCCATTATAAATTTGTTCTATAAGGTCAAACAGTCAACTATATATTCTACAAAGAGGTTTTGAATTAGTTGAGAGGAAAAATTCGCCGAAAACGCCCAGTGCAATGGGAAAGTGGAGTCATGCATCATGACAACGCGTCAACTCGCATTTCTCGCTCAAAAGAACATTACATCACCCACCCTATTCACTAGGTTTGGCCTCCTGCGACCTCTTTTTATTCCGTAAGCTAAAATCCGTACTTAAAGGAGGAATATTTCAAAATGTAAATGAAATTAAACGGAATATGACAAAGCAACTCAAAGCCATTCGTTTTTTTTTTTTTAAAAAAAAAAAAGCTCCAGAATTGCTTCCAAAACTGGGAAAAATGCTGGGAACAGTATATTGAGGCATGAGGAGAATATTTCAAAGGGAAATGTTCTTATAGCTCATAAGAGTTTGCATATATTGTAAATAAGTTATGTCCCGGAATTTTTTTTTGAACAGACCTTTTTATTTCTAACTAATAACTCTCCATATCAAATAATAAGTAAACAACTAAATCAAAATTAATTTCTCATTAAAATTCATATTTGCAATACTAATAGAAAATACGTTCTTTACTAAAGAAGGTTCATATAGTTAAGGATTAAAGTCTAATTCAAAATTTGTTGGGATTAATTATAATTAATGAGAAAGGAGAGGGATAAGTTTTCGCCTGATTCTGTTCTCTTAATATTCATAATTGCCCGACAATCTAAATTAAGAACGTACTACTGTGAACTGTAAAAAAGACAGTAAGCAATCAACTGAGATTTATCAGCAAGTGATCCACCTCTGTCAACGAGTAATTTTTAAGGACATTCCATACACGAAAGGTTATAAATCAAGCGTACATTTAGTACCGTAGATAAGCTTAGGATCAGATAAACCGTAAACCTTACTCTATAGACGAAACAACTTTTTTCCCCATGCTAGTTATGCTTGCAGTTCGTGGTTGCAATTGATTGCTTGTGCATTTACTGTCATCACTGCAATATGCTGCAGTGATTAAAATTCCACAGATTCTTTTAGATGGCCAAACCTTGCTCATTAAGACTATTTAACATCTCTTTCGTATATTGATGAATAAAGATGTTTCGTTCAATATCTTGATTTCTTTATCTTTTTTTCTCTCTTTTTCGCAGCTCTACGTAATCTGCAAAGGAAATTATTAACGAAGGTCTTCTAGACACCACGCATTCTAACACCTGCCTCAATTTTGACAGGTGGCAGCACTGTGGCCTAGAGCACGTTACACAATAGCTAAATCTACAGCGTGAGATCAGTTCACAAAGCATACGTAATCGATTGCACTCACGAATAGCTGAACCCACTCACTGATGTCATGCGCAACTAGTCGGTGGAAGGAAGAGGGGGATGAATTTGCGCGTAGGCGGGCCACGAACATCCGTTTAAAAGGGACAATATTGTTTGTCTGGTTTATTTTCCGTGCTTACTGTTTTTGTTGATAAAATTTTCGATAAGAAGTAGAAGCAGAGATCGTTACTTGTGCTGAATTCAGTAGATAAAACCATACGTAGATTTGTTACAATGACCTTATGGGAAAGGAAAAAAATCATTCGATAACGTTGAGATCAAATGCTATTTGGATGCTAAAAGTGATGTGCGAGTTTCTAAATGCAAAAACTGCGATAATTAAATATTCGTTCTCTAACCAAAAATCATTTTTATACATCACATTGTGTGCAGTAAGATATTTTGTTTTAATAGTTCGGGGGAAAAAATAATAAAACCGACGAAGTCGAGTACAGGAATAGCAATATAAGGCCAATGTGATTGCAAATGTAGGCATTTATGTATGCAAAAATCGCTTTGCACACATCAAAATAGTCTTATTAGCGCAACCAATATCATCGATATTGGTTGCGCTAATAAGCGAAACCTATGCGCTAATACCTATGGTCCGAAAGACTCCCACATTAAGAAAGGCTTTTCAAAGCACTCTGATTAGTCCGCTGTCACAAAGTTTCCCCTCGAATAATCTCTAGTTTTTATCCCCCATCAATTTTAATCAATTGTAAATCGGCTAGAAAACACATAATTTACACAAAATAGATCCCTCTTACTGTGTATCACCTTCTTAGCGTAGTTACGACAGGGTTGGAATCCCGTCTTTTCACTTTTCGTTTGAATGAGTTAGCGGATCTCATACGGCGGTTTCAGGTTTTTTTTTTTTCATCCACAAAATCGAGTTTTACATTTCTCAAAACAGACATACAAAAAACTACCAAACCGGCCGAAGAGGACATCTTATTAAAAAGACGACTCTTCCCCCCCCCCCCAGACTTAGTTGCTTTGTTTGGTCACAATTTCAATCAAAATCAAAAACAAAAGTATGTTATGACGTAATATGAAGAACATCGAGTACATTAAAACAATTTTTTGTTTCTTTGAAACCAGTTTCTCTGATGAATATTTTTCAGCAGAGCTTCGTACTGGCTCGTATACTGGTTCAACATTGTTGATAATGGTGAACATCAACTTGATTCTTGATATATCCCCAAAAGACGAAATTGAGGGAGAAAGGTTTCATCAAGAGAACTTCGAGACTACGGAAAATGGAGGTCCTCTGTTGTACCCATTCACATCAGGAAACTACACATTGGAATGTTGTGATCTAATTATGGATATGTACAACGCATCATCTATTTAAACAACAGCATTATCTTCTAGGTTTAACTTAGAGCCTTAGACCAGTGGGTCTTAACCTTTTTAGTGATCGGCATCCCCTTGAATCTAAAAATAAGTTCTCGCACCCCCTTGAAAAATGTGTTTCTATTTCTTTATTTAGGAAATTACATCTATTGCAAGATAATTTATTTATTGAAAAATAAACACATACATTTACATATACATACAAAACAATATCTCAATTTTTAATGGCTATGTTGTTGTTGTTGTTTATTCATAATAATACTTTTGAAGTGAGGCTCCTTTTTTGAAAGAGCCACACGTAAGTCATCACTTGCATTTAAGCGATTTTTGGCTTTTGTTTTCATGTGCAAAAATGATGAAAATCTCATTTCACACAGGTCGGTGGTGGCAAATGGTAAAAGTGTCTGCAATGCTGCTTTTGCCAGCTGTGGATAAGGTTCTAAGTTCTAACTGTGTACACCAGAATTGTTCAAGTCCAGTTTTTCAAATTCATTTGAATACGTGCATTGGATCGTATTTCAATAAGATCGTCTTTTATTAAATAGCTGTCGTCCATCGAATCTGGGTCAAAATTTAGAAACTTCTCTCGCACCCCTGGAAATGCTTTCTCGCACCCCCAGGGTGCACACACCATCAGGTTAAGAACCACTGCCTTAGACTATTAACCAAATCTCCGCCATAGAATAAATAAATAAAAAAGTTCTTTCTTTACCAACCCTAGGAAAAGTAAGGAACATACATTGCACTAGAGGTTACAGCGCAAACTACTTTCACCTTCAGACTATTCCTAATGTGTTCAATAGTGTTCCGAGAATTTTCACTTCTCTACTCTAACATTCTGCCCGCAACGTGGTAAATACCGTAGTGTCTCATCTCAAACATTTTACTGTAATACGATGACAGGTTTCATCTGCCGTCATATTACAGTAAAATTCATAATTAGCACATTGTCATTCGACGTCATGTCTTGTAACCATTCAAGTTTACAGGGCAAGATGTTTTCTACGAATTTTCCATACATGAAATGCAAAAGATTCAGGTCATGGCTAAATTACCCACATCGATTTCCGAACACTGAGCAGAACACTAAAAACATTTTGTACTGCTATCTATCTGGAAGGTTAATTTTTTTAATATTTTTCCTTAAGTTTTCTTATTTTGTATAGATGCATCCATTGTCTTGAATTAAATTTTATTTCAGAATAGTCCATACTATTCTGAAATTTAATTCGCCCATGATGAGAAAACCTATCTGTCCAAATTTGGGTGATGGGAAGTCTTACGTAGATCAGCAAACACGAAAGAACTATCAGAGACGAAAAGGAAACCGTCGAGCAAGAAACGAACACAAAACCATCATAATCTATTCATAGAACTAACGGATAACTTTTCAGGAAAAAGGGAAAAGAAAATTCTGGAAAATAAAGTAAAATAAAAATGAAATAATAAATTCATTAAATTTATCGCTTTTTTGAAATTCTTCCCTCAATGATTTCCCTTTCAGTTTTTATTTATTTATTTTTTTAGAGCCCATTTTTGAACTCGCTCGGATCATTTGTATTCACTCGATATTTTATTTTATAATTACCTGTTGCATCATTTGTAGTCTGCTAACATATTTGGGTTCTATTTTCCTGGAAAATTTTTCTAAAGAAAACGAAACAAGAATGAAGGAAGTGCATTTTAAGAAGTCAAACTTTCCTAAGCTTGTAAATTTCAAAAAGATTTTTTTTTAAAAATGTTGTAATTAAACACTTTTACCTAAATTGTCCTTACTGTGGTTTTCAAGAATTCAAATTACATTTAATATATTCAATATTTATCTTTTATTAAATTCCTTATTTATGAGTCAATAAAATATCGGATTCGAATCCAGAAAGCGAAGAACTTTTTATCAGCGCTTTTCGAGTGAAGGTGAATTGGGCGATCTCATACGGAGGACAATGTTTTTTTTCCCGGAAACTTTGGTTTTTCGTCCTATAACAAGGCAAACCGACCAGTACAACACACGCAATTCACAAACAGAAATATATTGCAACCAATAGTAATAGTAAAATATTGGTTTCATAAGATGATGCCGAATGTCCGTGGGAGCAATCCAGACGTTGTATCATCATACTAAATAAATAAATATAATTCCTTCATATATATTTTTTCATTAACTAGCTTTGAGATTTTGAAAGAATCAATGAACCGTCGGGAAACTCTTTACTTATCAAAAAATTTGGAATTCTAAAACATTTCCAAAACAACTTAGAAATTCCTTTGGTCAGCGAAAGGCAAAAACTGACATTTTTTAAAAGTAAATTCCAACCTTGCAGTATGATTCCTAGAAGTTATACGCGGGGCATTTTAATAAATTTAATTCTGAGACAAGATACTGTAATTCATTTTGACTGGTGTGAGTTTCAAAATCAATCTGATTCCTCTTCCGCTTCTATTTGTTCGACTTCATTCTCTTCCTCTAGTGACCTGTTCTGCGGAGGTTTACGTAGGTCAAAGAATATATTTAGTACCTCCTATTTCATTCAGGAAATAAATTCAATGTTTACCAGTGCTTACTTCCTGATTATTACTTTTAATAATGTCCATATAAATGTCCATTTTAATGTCCATATAAATAATTTTCTTAAGACATACATTTTTATTCAAGCTGATAATGTTTTAGAAACTTAACAAAACAAAACAAAAAAAAAGATACAAAACATGCAGGAAAAACCTTGTGGTGTAACTCTCGGAATTTACAAGCCTTAAGGTCCACGACCGTGGTAATATAGTACTATACCAAGTAAAATATAGCTTTGTCTTATTCAGAATTTGGAGTTATATAGTCAATAATTTCTAACTGGTGGAGAACGCCCTCTAGAGGATATGAGTAGTTGTAAAAAAATTCAGTTTTGTATTGAGAAAACAAAAACAAATCATATGTTTTTTCTTTCTCGAATATGACCTACATTTTCTCCATCTTCAACACTTCTCAGAATCCAAAAGCTTGTGACCAGCAAGTAGTCTTAATGTGCATCTCGATAACAATAGCACGCATGCGATTCATCTTGATAATGAGCCAACAGGGTGACGTAAGTGAGTGACTTTGAATGCGGAATGATAATCGGAGCCAGATGTGCGCGAGAAAGTCTCACATAAGTTGCTGCTCGGGTAGAGCGTTTACGTATAAGTGCGTAGAATGTATCGAGATGTAACAGCAGTCCTATTGCCAAAACAGAGAGAGTTTGTTAATGTGAGAGACCGAAGGAGAATATTAGAAGAATCATAGGAATACTTACCGGACCACAATGCGTAAACTGATAATGCGAAACAAACCTCGTCGGGTTCTACTCCTGTCTTTTAAACCAAGAGCTACGAATATAATGGGCACAGGAACATCGACACTAGACATCTGAAGAGCAGAAATAGGTTGTTTCTTCCGACCAATCTTGTTCTTCCAGTTGTCTCACACGGATGAAAAGTCAGGGTATGACATCAGCAGTATGACTCAATGAAACCATCATGCTCTGGCAGCGGTAGCAGTGGAATGATGCGAAGAGGATTTACTTGACAGAAGTTGGATCTGTATCGGTGGATTTGAATACGCAGTTTTACTTGAGCACTTTTGGACAGGTACCTCCCAAAAAATCACACTCAATTTATGCATCTTTCAGCAGAATAAAGTGCCTATTATCACAAGGCGCAGATCGTTGGGAAATGGCTCCAGAAGTATGGCGCTGACTTTGCCATACTTCACTGGTTAGCCTAGCCACAGGCTCTCAATCTGATTTGAGCATCTGTGAGATGAGGTGGAACGAACTGGTCTCAGCAGGTATCCTTTGCAGTCGGGTTTTATATGAACGTTTCAACTAAAGGTGAGTTAGGGTTCCCCTAACTCACCTTTAGCGCCGAAGCTAGGGTTCCCCCTCCCGGAAAATGGGATTTTTATGTCCCGCAAAACAGCCTAACCGGTCAGAAGAACACAAACAGTTAACAAACATAATACACTGGTTATGTAGCCTTAGTTACTTCGGTAATCCAAGCCAAACAAAACAAAAAAACATCGACTAAGGGAATATCTGTGACAACTGCGAACGAGGCAGCATTGCAAGCACCTGGCCGAGTCCATAATTCGAAAAATAGAGCGACTCTAAGGGCTAAATGGAATCCTACTCGATATTTATAAACTACCCCAAGCACTATAAATACCGTACAAAATTTCACCACAAATTTCCAGTCTTCACGCGCTCTTTCTGTTTTAGGCAATTAGGCATGATGTCGTTTGAGTAGAGGTGTCTGTTTCGGTCCATAATTGGAAGAAATTTTTCCAAATTTTCACCCTGTGAAAGCGCAACTTACAGACATGTCAAGGCTACTTTTGCTAAAACTAATCAAGTCACTAGCAATGTTGGCTGACTACATACACAAATTTTCAACTTTCCGTGTAAAACGTCTCCGACTTTAATCACTTCCCCTGTTTTAACACAAGATCATTCATGAGGTTTCGTGTTACAGAGTTTACAATTTATCAACCGATAACGTGTAAGTTATTCACAGTTAGTAAGTGAAAGGCAAACAAGAATGCTTGCCTTATTTGGCTGCTAGTTGATTGCTTCAAATGTTGAAAAGGAAATCCATTGTTAGCCATTTTCCGCAGGTCAAGTTTACCGACGAGGAAATTCTCACAAAGTGTATGAATGTCTTCATTCTCCGAGGTACATCATTTTAAATCATGTTTTGGATTTTCTCCTCTTCCCGATTCGGTAGTGAGGAGGGTTAATGTCCTGTTTTACGAGCCATTAGTTATTTCAGTGCGTTCATCCTTGAATTCAAGGGAAGTGGTTAACTTTTATTGTTATTATCATCTCATACTGATAGACAGACCCCCAACCATAGTGAGTTAATGACGACAATGACCCTTCTTCAGATTAAACATTCTACTTACAGCGTGCATTAGATTAGCATTATTATTCGTCATTCTGAAGCGGATCCTCGCTTCCGCTCATTACACAAATTATCACCGAAGAAGAAGAATTGCCCGGATTTAACACACCACGTGCTCCTCATTCTTCCCTTTGCGTTTTTCAAGATGCAGAGAGAAAAGAGGGGGGGAGGGAGGAGAAAAGGGTAGGGAGGAGATAAACGCAACCGCGCGCACGCCACTTCATTTGCGGCTGATTTCCGGAACTTCGTTATCTAGTCGTGAGGAACCTTGGTCAGTGGGGATAAAAACGGATGATGTCACGGGCCTCCAACAGGCACCGTTAAAGGTGGGAGGTTAAGGGTCGCATCAACGGTGATGTGCTTTGGAAAGTGAAACTCTTCCCTTCAGCCACTAGATTCTCTTCCTCCCCTTCTCTCCTTTCCCCTCTTCCCCCAGCATGGTCACACGTATGACCCATATTCTCCATCCAAGTGGCTGCCCGTCTTCCGTACTACCCCATTCTGGCGGGTGATGCAGTGAAGAGCAGGACTGAATGAAGAGTATCGCGTGGAACAGTAAAAGGAAGGTCTTCAGAAAGGGTTATCCTTTGCGAATGGTCATTGCTCGTGTTGCAAATTTTCATTGGTAAATGCTAAGGACGTGTCAGGTAAGTGTTTGTTAGTTTACTCTATGAAGTACCCATCTAACAGACCAGTGTTGTATTTCTCTACTAAAGAAAACAAAACACAATTCATCGCAATTTTCAAACAATATAATGAATTTTGTTTATATTAAGTAAAAATAAAAAAAGACTACGTGAAAATCCCTACTGCAGATAATGCACAGAGTTGGTAATTACAATAGTGACTCATTGATGGTTACTTGGAAAATAATAAAGATTGCTGCTAGATTGTAATTTTCCTAGGATTCGGAAAAACTATGTAGAGATAGTGAAGTCATTTTATAAATTAACGATGATAACCAAATATTTTAATGAAGAGCTACTCTGAAGTTTATATTTCTATTTCATTAAATTAAATCGAACTTTACACATTAAAATATGAATGAGTACATAAAAGTTGATGATTTAAATCAAACACATTTCAATTACACATTGAAGGCCTATCTACTTAAATAAAAAAAATAGTTTTGCAAATTAATCTAAAAGTATAATGCTTTTAAATTTTAGTGTTGTTCTTCTTCAATATTAATTTAGAGGGAGAAAAATCTCTTGCAAACAAAACAGATTCTCATAAATCAGGAATAAGTTCGACATAGATAAGAACCTAGAATTTGAAAATTCAGCATATCTTTTTATTTCTTCTTTCTCTTACCGGCCTGTTTATTACTTTCTTTTTATGTTTATTTCTTGTGTATTAAAAGTACGTTCACTACATTAAATCACTACCTCTTATGTATTTTATCTCTAGAAATCCCTCTGATCATCCCCTTTAAAAGTAATTTTCCCCCCTTATGTATCAACCTGTTTAATATTCTTACTGAAATTACACGTTAGCTAAATTGATGAACGATTTAAAAACAAAGTGGGTTTAGTAGCGTGTTCGACCAGTTTCTTGATTTCCGAACATAATTGGTATAAAACCACGCTGATACGGAGTAGCGTGCTTGTTAGTGGGATTAATTTTCATTCCTCTTTATGCATATCGATTTAAATGAAATTACTTCGCGGTTGAGATCGTGAGACTGAAAAAAAAAAAAAAAAAAGAACCGGTACAGAGAACACGGAAATCTGTGTCCAACATAAAATTTGGACTTTGATTCAAAGAAAGGTTCAAAAGGTCTCTCGTGAATGAAAAGATATACAAGAAAATTAAGATTATTATAACGCAGCAATCAGCTTTTCGCTACCTTAAAAACAGCATTAATATATCATTTCTAGCACACTTTCTAATTAACTATGGAACCAGCAAAAAGTTGCAGTTTAGGCAAAATGTACCAACAGCAAAGGAGTGATTGTCAGAGCTGGTAATAGCAATTGTTGTTTTGAATCCAGTGTTGTGTGGCAAATGTTAGGCGTCCAGGAGTTGATTGTTAGTTGGAGCGAAATAGTGAAGTCAGCAGGTGCTACTTTTAAGTCTATTGAACATGAACTTCTCAGATAAGTAGAATTTTTTGTTAATTTAAGTTACTTAATTTAATTGTTAATGTTATTTGGTTTACAGATTAACCGAAAAAAGAGTAGAAGTTGGGTAACAAGGTCCACTGGAAAGTATTTAAACTGATGAAATATATTAATAAGCATTTTTATTTCTGGAAAAAATAATAGTGTGTAATGATTTTCTGAATACAGTCAATTTTGATATATATTTGTTTTCAGGCCCATTATAAAAAGTACTAGTTTGATATATTAACTATCGATTATTCAGTGATATGAATCACTGAATAATCGATAGCACATGCTAGCGCGCGCGCGCACACACACACATATACACACACAGTTTCTTACGAATATATGGTGAGATTAATTTGAACGACAATACGCATTGCTTTAGTACATTCATAAGTAATAGTATTTCTTCCTGTGTATATTTATTTATACCTAAAGATCGTGACTTTGCAATTTTCTGATACTTCAAGTGGGAAAACTAATTTAACGAACCTTATTCGGTGCCCATTGGATAATTGCTACTTTGTAAAACAATTTATTTGTTTATGTTTAACTCGCGTCTGGATATAGGTACATATATCTTGAAGCTATTGTCCCCCCCCCCTTAAACTGTTTTACATTTTTTAGTAACATTAAAATCAACAAGTTTTTAAAAGTAGGTCACCTTCTTTGATTTTCTGTAATTTCTCTTTATAATAACAATAGCCCTTATTTTGAGAGCTTCTCTTCTGAGCAGATGAAAAGTTATAATGTGATGTTTAGTGCAAGTGTAATCTTTAGGATGTATGCAAAGTAGAATCCAGGTAGCATGCTAATTAAAATACTGATATTCTATGCAGTAAGGCAGCAGACAAAATTTTGTGTGGGAGGCCATTGTTGTACTAATGAAATGAAAGATGTTAAAACTATGAGAGTGCTAATGTCGCAAGCAACCTTTTAAGTTCCGAATTTGCTATCTTACTTAGAATGTAGTTTGAACTATGAGTATCGGTTAAAAAAAGAACGAAAGAAAGCAAAAACCCAATCTATCTGTATATAAATTTAGTCAGATTCAAAAACCTCATGCTAATAGGCCGATTTCAATTCGAGATTATACATTGAATCAAATGGGATTAATTTCTCAATTTCTATCCTTCATTCACAGATAAACTGATCCTGCAAATAAGATAGAATAAATACATTTGGCCATATCAGATGAAAAATAAATAGTGATAAGCATGGTAGCTGGAAGAAATATTGTTTTAATGAGCATCATTTATTTTTATCCTTCCAAGAACAAATAAATGCATATCAGTAATGAACGATTCCGTAACAGAACGACAAGTGATCTCGGTTTTTTTCTTTTCTCGATGAAAATTCTGTTTATTTTTCTCCCCTGCAAAACACACAAACCGGCCAAAGAACACACGCAATATAAATTTGAAAATATTAATTCCTCTTCATTTTAATTGCAAACGTTTTAGAAACGCAGAGCCAAGCTTTATTAATAGATTATTATAAAACTTGTTTGAAGAATAAATTAATAATAATAAAAAAAGAAATACATATTTATATTTTCGCTAGATTCACTGTGGCAGCTTTCGCCACTTTTCTCGTATTAGTGAAGGATCTAGGGGAGGAGAATAGAAAAATATTATTTCTTGAGGGCAGCAAAATATTTTAGATTTTCGATTTAAAATCATAATAGGAAAAAAAAAACATCAAAGTACTTTTTTTGAATGATCGCACTAATTAAAATTTCGAAGAAGTGTTGTTTTTAGTAATAGTAAACGGTCGGGTTAGCCTACTCACTCTCAAACCAGCAGGGCTGCTGGTTTGAATTCGGGCATGGGTGCACTGTCTTTAGGTAAGAGATGAATTTTATCGCCCGGTGTGACACCACCGCTCCGCTTATTGATGGCTTGAAAAAATACCATGTTTGTCCTCTAAAGCAGAGTTTCGGGACCAGGTAAAAAGTGAATAAGAATTAAAAAAAAAAAAAAAGATAAGAAAATCCTTAGCCCACCCTATTATACTTTATAACCTTTCATGAGTTGGAGTCACATAAAATGTATTATTATTATAGAAAATATCTTTCAAAATTAAAGTCTGGATCTGCCTGTATGCTCTAGTCTTAGTTCTTGCCCATATGCTAAGTATCATATGTAAGTTGGCAGGAAGACTTTTCCCAGTCACAAACTGGAACGATATAAATCAGTCAAGCATAAAAATAACAACTACCAAACTTCCTCTTTTATATCGAACGGCTCTGACACATTATTGTCCTAGTGCACTCTTAAACTACAGCAGGATACGGCCAACTGTGCACAATGACCAAAATACGGATGAGTACATAAACCTTGAATTGGCGTCTGTCATGTGACCTTACAGACAAGCACTAAAGGTGTTCATTAAATTCTTTAGTTCTCATTCTATTATACTAGCGCGTTCGTCTCTCGTACAAGACAGCCCAACACTTCCGCTGCCCGTGGCCGTGACCTCAAGTGTGAATATTCACTGTTAAAGCCTTTCATTGCAGCTGTAAATTTCTTGCCAAAGGCTTAGATGGATGACGGGCGTTGAAACTGTTATGTTCATTTTTTTAAATTTTTTTTTTACTTTACTGGATTCCATCCTTAGCTTGTTTAAAAGGTGATTAGCAATGACAGTCACACACACACACACACACACACACACACACACACACACACACACACACACACACACACACACACACACACACACACACACACACACACACACACACACACACACACACACACACACACACACACACACACACACACACACACACACAACGAAGTAGACAGACGTACGAAAATACTTCTTAGTGGAGCCTTACCTGGAAAATCCTTAGACGAACATTTTCTTGTTCGCTTTCAGGGTGTACACAAGCGACTGCTGAAATTCAGAGCTTCTGCCTTACAGAGCAGTAATTAAATTTTTATTAATAAATTCTATTTCTATTTCTATTTCAACTGAAAGAGAAAAATGGAAATAATTTTCTCTTTCAATTATTCAATTTCTGGAAGTGAATAATTGATACAGGCTTTTCTCACTCAACTAGATGTCATAAACCAGTAAAGAATCCAAAGAGAAAAAAAAAATAATGTTTCTCTTTCAGTTGAAAAATTGAAAACAAATATGTGCTGAGCATAGCATTCATTTGGCCCTTAAAGTAAAATTAATGTTGGCAATTTTGCTGGAACTAAATGCTATATTTTTAACTACAGAGTAACTGTTGTATGGTGTCACACATAATATGTTGCTGAGTGACAAAAAATATTTTGGTACAGCTCAGAGGACTAACTGAAATGCCAAATATTTCCTTTGAATGAAAGTCTTCAGCAGGATTTTTTCTCCGTACGGATTTTTAACATGGGGATTAAACAAATAATTCTAACCAGCCTGAATCTCGTAATCGGCTCGTGAAGAGAGATTAATACACAAATATTACATCGTTACTTTTTCGTCAGAAATATATTTTAAAATAATATTTTAAATATTTTAATAGTTGTTATTCTTCAGAATTCTCTTTTTCTTCGCATTCATTACAGCTTTAAAACGTAACTTACCTGATTTTAGAAATCAAATCACAGATTTCTAAACCACACAATGCAAAACGTAGAAAATTGGCCATGACAACAGCAGCGAATTCGATACTCATTCTTGACCGACACGTTAAGGGAGCAGCCATTCTTGGAGTGCCTGTTGTTGTTGTAGCGTTACTGAAACCAGTGAGCAAAGTTACCATACCACGAGATAATAAAACTGATTGGCGCATGCACTGCAACAAATAAATAACGCGCCTGTTTTTGATGTGTACAAATTTTCAAAATGGTTTTCTGCCTTTTACAACAATCTATTTGTTCCAGACGAATACTTTCCTATGACGAACACACACATACACACACACACACTAAAATTAGTATTTAACTGACTGGTTATCAGATCCCACGCGATTTAGATTGCACCACTTTCACGGTTTTGCGCTATACGGAGTCCACAGGTTACTGCCATGTTAAATTATGATAAATAGCTGACTAAGTGAAAGAGAAACACGAAAAACAACGAACAGGTGTCTGTACAAGACATTTTAGGAACATTTTCTGCGTCTGGAAACGCTTTAAGTATATTTCTGAATGTTGGCAAATATCAGTTAATGTACTATCGCATCGGTTGTATCCTCATGCCTGTGGAATTTGTGTTTTTTAAGAGCTGATGAATTGTGATCGGATATTGTTAGACAACATCGATGAGTTCTACATTTATATCTGTTATACGTCCCACAAAATTCTTCCCTAAAAGGAATTTCTATATATATATATATATTTTTTTTTGCTTACTTTAAAGCATTACACTTAACAGAAATAACATAAAAAAAAAATAATAATGTTATTTCAACATTAAGAACAATCTATCAACAGCTCTATCTCTCTTCACATCATCATCGTATATATATATATGGACTCTCACATATATGGAATACATATATATAGATAGATGTGAAGGTGATTCCATCCAGCTTCTTTGAAGATGTCCTGTCATCCCCGTATGAGATCGATTAACATTCTCAACTGACAAATTATCATAAATGTTCTTTGCGCCATACGACAGATGAACCTTGGTCTTGCCAACCAAAGGCGCATGTCAGTTTTTCGCTATGCCTCTCAGATGCACAGATAAGCTGTCAAATAAAACTCAACACCTATGATGATCGGAACCTAAAGTTATGATAGGGATGAATGTTCAGACTATTATATCAGCAAATTATCTATTGGTAAAACTTATACTGTATGCCACTCGCAGAGTTCCATTATCTTTCCAAAAACATGCTAATTTGAAACACATTTTTGAAAACACTATATAGCAGCACATTTATATTTAACTTTACAAAACTAAAATTTCCATTTATAAGCACTTACTAAAAATCACACGGATGAAAAACCCAGCGTTTCGGTATGGCAGCTTGTCAAAAAATAAATGGAAAACTAAATCGTCAAAAATGTCACAAGCACAAGGAATTATTAACCATTACCAGGCTTGAAGCAACAGCCACGAATCCAGCGAAAACAGGCTAGTCGAGTAGCTCACACAAATTGTAGTAATTGTTGGAGAGTAAACGTCTAAACCGATTCTCCTAATGAAAGTATTAGTACAGTGAAAAGTATATATCTTTGATTAACAACAGTAGACAAATATTTACTGAGAATCTTGCTTGTTTCTGTTTGGTTTATTCGATCAAACTATCATATTTGGAAGTGGTTGTGGTTGACTGAAATTACTGAAGAGCAAATGAGACTATGAGGTCACTGTACTGTGTCCGTTGATTGTGAATGTTCTCCTGTCGGATTGCCTATTCATCGGGATAAAAAACCTGATGAACAGGCAAAGCAGCAAGGAGTTTTCCTCTCGAGTTTCTAGAAGCAAAAACTTTGCTATCTCCATGTGCTTTTTAGAAGGTGGATGCTGCTCAATTCATATGTATCTGGCAGAGATAATGTTGCAGGCTTCTGATTTTGCATTTCTATAATGCTCAATATCATCCTGAAGGTTTTTTTCTCCAACACTCACTTAATTCGTTTAAAGTATATTCTATTACAAGAGCACCGGATCTTGTGTACCTGTCCCCCTCTCCTCTTTCTCGATTTTTTTTTATTTGAAGATATTGGCTCATCTGAGAAATGACACAATATGACGAAGAATAAAAACAATTTTTATGTCATGTTTCTGGAGAAACAAGAAAAAATTTCTTTTAAAGTAACATCTGATTAAAATGCTATCTGAATTACTCAACCATACCAAAAGATAAGAATAGATTGATCCATGAGTTTGTAGATATCTGAAATAAATAGTCAATTAGGAAGATCCGGGATGATTCTGTCAGTGCTGTAGAACCAATGAAATCATCAATTCCTCCTCTCTAATCTTTCTACAATCACCGCTGTTTTCCCAATTTATTGACTACTACTTTTTGTTACCAATGAACAGAGGCGGCTCGTGCATAGGCACTGCGGAACTGCAGCACCCCCAATTTTTCTCGATATATAAATATATTTATTAATTTATTTATATTTGCTTGTAATATTTAATTTTATCATCAACAGTCCTATACAATTCTCTTATTTTGTATAAAAAATAATAAAAACCCATCTTGTAGCACTTAGGAGGGCGAAGAACGCTAGCAGCACTGTGTTTACCACAGTGTTATATTGCTACGTGCGCGCAACAATAAGCATGTCATAGTGAGATGCGAGCACTGTCCGTCGCGCAGTTCCACTGTTGTTTATATGCAGTTTGCGCCAGTAGTCGAGTGTTCGTAGTGCTTATCGTGTTTACTCTGTCTCTTTAAATATTTGGAAATTACAATTAATGACATAGCATTTGTTATAGTTTTTATTTTAGAACATTATTGGGGTTATTGACAATTATAACCTCAGAATTTTTAAGTAATTTTGAATTATACTAAACTGTATAATTTTATCGATAATACACAATATTTTTCATGAAGCAAAACAAGAAGAATATATTTTATTTTTTTTAAGTAATTTTGAATTATACCAAACTGTATAATTTTATCGATAATAAGCAATATTTTTCATGTTTAATTTTTTTTTTAAATTTTTACCATAATTTTGATATTTTATCCAAACACGTATACACGTACTTACAGTGTGTATGTATATTTCGAAAGTTGCAGCATTTCCACGATTTCAAGCCACGAACCGCCACTGCCAGTGAAACTGGTGACGAGAAAGTAACTGTATATTCTTTTAGTATATCTTGATAGGTAATGACATTTTTCAGTAGGTAAGGATTTTCTTTTAAGAATCGAAAAATAATATACGCAAAAACCGTGTAAGATGCATGAGTAGGCCGTCTTATTAGCCATCATGGACGCAATGTGCAAAATATGCTTTGTTTGACGAATAGTGTAAGAGTGAAGGACAAGAGGTGAAGGTCTCGAAAGACGAGAAATTTTACTTTCCTTGTTTACCATGTTTGAGCACTTTAAATCACGTACATAAAAAGGCAAATTCCAGACAGACATGCTTAGCTTATTTTTAGAAAGGAATAAACACAACGGAATGACAAAAACAAAAGAATAACTTCAGTCTACAAATACCAAAGGGAAAATACATAAGATCACAATACCCGGATGAGAAATCTGTAATAGGATTAAAAATGAAAATGAGCTTAACATTCTTTTTTTTTTTTTCTTTTTAAAGCAATGAAATGCGTCATTTGACTAAATGATATTTGAATATAGTCATCACGTTTCTGGTTGTTGCATTTGAATTAGGGTTATGAACTCTCAGTTTTTCACAACTGGAACGATATCAAATAGTTGCTCCCCTGTCCCCCTTCAGTCCAATCAGTACAGGATGTGATTACTTCTTACCGCGATATACACCCTTCCAAGTCGAGCTTGAAATACTGCATTCCACCCATTCGAGACTTGTGGGGTCATCGGCGTATCGTGGTGAGTCACAGCACTATTTGTGTTCCGGATTGATAGGTGGAATAAGAGTACAGCAACTTCGGCTTCGGATATACTTGACAGATAGCGAATCTCTGTAGTAATAAATGATGCTGAACTATCTCAAGGAAGAGAGCAAGTCGTAGAATTTCAGCGAAATGCAATACATACTTATTCTTAACCTTTGGTTCTGCTTGTTTAACTTTGGACTCATTAATAAGCTTAAGACAATAGACTACTTTTCTCACCTTGTACTACACAATGAAAAGTTTCTTTCTTTATTATGACTGCTATAATTTTAGTACTGTAATTTGGGGCATTCGAAACTGGTGCGAATTCTTAAAGCACGTTGTACACATCAGACAGATGTGCTGGAGTCCAAGTCAAATGCACGTTTTTTGTGCATAAATACTGTTAATACGAGGTCATCCAGCAAGGATATGACCGTAAAGTTTGCCTTCGGTTAAAGTGCAAATGGAAAAGAAGAAGATACGAGTCATTTGGACCACTCTCCGAACAACGCAAACAGAGAAATGGAGAGAGAGAGAGCGAGCAGGTTTTTTGAACAGTGCGTTTACTTGAACAGTAATGAGGACATTGCCTTCGTTACGTGGATATGAATAAGTGAAAGAACATTCAACGAAAAATAATATTTTTAATGTTAGTGACTGACATCAAGAATCCAGTGCATGTAAAATCGTGAAGTAACCAAAAATAGAACGCAAGCTACATAAAAAAAAAAAAAAAAAACACTGACGAGGGTCCCAGCATGTTCGAAATCTAAGTCGAAATCACGACCAAAAATATTCTTAAACTAGTTCATTACGAAGAAGGAAAAGACCAAGAACGGGATTATTACGGTCAGTAACAACAGCACGTGCATTTAAATTAATACGTTTTTCATCCTGCAGTTCATTCTCTGACTTTGTGGCGTCTACGGTTGTTGACTGAAACCTGGGTTTAATGGCCAAAAGTTATTCTTGATATTGACCACACATTTATCATATTCTGACAGATGTCTCCAATCCATCATATATTTATGACTATAAATTGAGGGGTGTGTGAAGTCTAATCCAAATTCATGCAAATATGCGAGAAATGGCTTTTGATTCCGAAATTAATTTTTTTTTTTTTGGAACCATATTATCATGTACAGAAAATACTGGCATCATTAATTTTTCGAATATCCCAGTTCAAGCTCCTCTAATAGGTTCTTGCTTTATTTAGCAACAAGAGGAGCAACCATCACAGCAGTATAACCAGCGGCATTTGCAACACAGCTATTGACAATAAGCAAATTGCTTTTTTCGAATGGTCTAAAGTACTAGAGATAATTGATACACTTTTTAGGTTTTGATTTTTTTAATAGATTTATATGCTAAAAATATTAACAGCAATATAAAATTCAAAGCCTTAGCTATAGGATCATCAATTAATAATATAGCTTGCAATAAAACAGAGGCAGAATTTTCAGACTTCTCACATGTACTGACTAATCACGTTTCCATGAACGCACATAAAATAAAAACTATCGAAAAAAATAAGTGTAAGTGGAAATTTACAAAATAGAACGATTAGAAATTTAGCCTAACAGGACAAATAGATTGAGTAGAACGTAACGATTAGAAACTTACAAGTAGAATGAGTAGAACGTAACGATTAGAAACTTACAAGTAGAATGAGTAGAACGTAGTATGATTAGAAAAAGTAAGTTTCTAAAATGCTTGCAAGTTTCGATTCCTTCAAGTAGAATGAGTAGAACAAGAAATCTCGCTGTCCTGTGAAGTTTTATTTCCAAGCTTTCTGCTATCTTCAACATAGAATATTGTCTTCTATATCCTTTGTGTATCGTTATATCATCTTCATGCTCTTTTCTGGTTTTAGTATTCTCTAAACACACGTTTCAAACCTCGGTTCAATTAGAAATTCCTAAAAAAGTGTTGTACTGTGTACTACTATGCTAGTTTTGGGACTATAAAACACAACTGACATGGACGCTGGTGACGTAATATTTTTTTATAATGTGTTAAGAACATCGACTCGCAGTTTAAAATTTTTACTGAGTGAAGAGCACAAATCTGGACAACAAAGTGATTCAATAAAATTCTTTTCCCAGGCAAACAGACTAAAACCACACATGCATTTTTTGCACTTCCACAAGAGCAAGGGTTTTCATGATGTTTTTTATCCGCAGCATAGTTCTTTGATGAGATCTCTTACTTATCATTTAAAATTAGAGGTCAACCTATCTCTGTTGTCAAGATACAAGAGACATAGCCGCTCTTATCACACAGAACATTTCACACGTAATTGTCTTCTTGGTCTTTCTTCACGAAGTAATCAGAGAAAAATGAACAGGATGGAGTCGAGGAGGCTCTCCGATTCTTTCTTAAAACTCCTACTCCAAGCTTTTCCATTCTCCTATTCGATTGGAATTTATTCAGCAAATTTACAGGATTTTCTAACATGAGCCAGAAAAATTAGTTCTAAGCAAGATAATTAAGAAATTAAATGGGCTGATTATCGTCGAATTATCAATCCACTGATTTCATTTCAATCCTCTCCAAAGTAATTTCATCAACGGTAACATACTATGCTCCCTGAAAGCCTATCACCTAGTTAACGATCACCAGCACAATAATTGTCCAATAAACCTTCTAGTTTCTGTCAACCGACATCTAGATAGATATTACAAATCACGACTAATGGGGAAAGTTCTCTAGTTAATGAATCTGACTCGAACATAAATCCTTCTGATCGCATGGAACAACGCACATAACTATTATTTGGTCATAAACTTGTGTTATTAAACGAATGAATAAGCGGAAGTAGATTCATGTTGATGAGTTAAATAAATTGCGTGTTTTGGAGCTTGTACTACATCCAAATTAGGGATCAATGCATTTGGCCAGTGGGCAAACTTCCCATCCACTTTTCTTCATATTAGTGGCTACAAATGGAAACTCAAAATTTGAACTTTTTTACATAGTCGTTTAGATTTTTTTGAAAAGCATAAAATGTCCAGGTTCCATAAGATAATGGAGAAAATGGTTCAAAATATTTGAAGAGAAGTAATCATTCAGAAACAGGAAAACTGTCCATCTAGCGAACTATGGAAAAATCTCAAAATAGCCTAATCTATATTTAAGGAAGAGGAAATAAGTTGTACAGTTTGACCACACTCTTCAGACACAGCATTTGACACAAGAAGTAAACGTATTTTAGTCTTCTTATATTTATGAAATAGGACTTTCTATTTTTCTAAAGAAACTAATCTTTTTCCTTCCGCAAAGTCCTCAAACATATATTTCAACATTTCTTATTTCCGCTATCTTTAAATCAATGTTCAATTTTTCCAACCCTTTCCTATTTTGTTCGGTTAATGCTCTTTCCATCCGTCAGTCGCAAGTAATAAATAATCCACTGTTCGTTGAGTTCATCCCATTTCTGTCATATACTCATCCTGACGAATACAAAGAAAGTAAGAATGCATTATAGGTCAAATTAAGCCTTACGAATATTTATTATAAGGGGATGGATTTACCAGTAAGCAAATCAATGTCAGAAATGGCAAAATGGACATGAAATTAATGTTTGAATTTCTTCTTCTTATAGTAGTAAAACTAGGACAAACACGAAAACTAGGACTGCTAAAGAAAAGTAAAAAAAATGAGCCGTCATATAAATATAATATAATTTCATAGTTTCAGCTCGCGCATTCCCGAAGTCGAAATATGATGGCAAAAAACAAGGGGATTTCCGTCAGACTGTAAAGATAAGAACAATAGACAATATTATTCACGAAGTTTACTTCGATCTTTATAAGGAATGGGGTCTAAAAGTGGGTTTCAATTCCACTGTGTGTAGATGCTCGTGAATATTTTTAGGTGAACATGATTTTCATCTCCTAGTGTAACACTTTCACTCTGCTTAACGGAGCCCTAAATTAACTTAAAACGTTCCCCGTGTAACAGCTATTGCAGGGTTTCTAGATTGTCTAGTCCATATATTAATCTAGGATACTAATGTATTGTAAGCTTACACTTTTTTTTCGTTCGTGGAACTGACACAAACAATAATTAGGTGGAATCATTACCATTTTCTATGTTGTTGTTGTTTGGGATTACGATCGAAGCAACTAAGGCTATGCTCGTGTATTATGACTGTTAAATTGTATGTGTGTTCTTCTGGTCAGTTTGCCTATTTTTCAGGATGAAAAACACAAATTTGCAGTATGAAAAACCCTGCCTCTCCCTTATGAGACCGAAAAACTCACTTGCAGTTGAAAATCCCCGATAAAGACCACTTCCGGATGAGATCGTTAACTCATCACTAATTTAAAATCTTTTATAAATGTTCCTCGCACTACAATGCGAATCGATCCCAGATATTTACAAACTAAAGGGCGTCTTATGCCGACTGAGTTAAGGTGTTGCTCTGAACCTGTAGATTATAATTACAAAACTGCGTCAAATCACTTTTAAACTTTTTCGCTTGCTTAACTTTACTTCCTAGATAAGAAGTATAGCAACCGGACTACATTCTACAATACAAAACTGCAAGAACCATTAATATGAATATCACACCAAGTTCTTATCCTTTTGCCTTAACCAACTAAGTAAAGTTGTTGATTAGCAGGCCGAAAATCACTTTTCTATCTATGAATCAATGAGTTGCTCAGAACAAGGCCCAACAGAACATCTAAATTATTAAATTTCCATATATTTTTACTCTTATCTCAAAAGATTCAGTAGTTGAGTTCTTTACGACGATGCCCTTTGCTTTGAAAAATTTGGGTTCGAATCCTATCTAGGAGGCGAAGAATCTTTATCAGGACTTCTTCAAGTGAAGATCAGTTAGCCAATCTCATACGGGGCTGAAAGGTTTTTTTTTCTCTCTCTCTCTAGAGAGAGAAAAAAAAACAGCTCTCTCCGGAATGGAGACAAGCTTTCACTACCAAACAGGTATACAATTACAATATAAAAAAAAAACACAATGTGTGGTTAGACAATTTCAGTGAATTCAGTCATTTTTTCCATGTAATCCCATTCTGCTGTTTTGTTGAAGTGTTTATATTCATTAAAATGATAAGCACCTGACGCACTCCTGAATCGTAACTTTTACAACCAGTTAACAGGAAGGTTATTCAAGAGAAAGATGGATGATATACGCCCAGTACAACAGCGACTGATAGTTCATAGTCATCGTGGTGTGGGCGGACAGGAAGGTGAATCTCCGCACGTACTAGAGACGGTGTTAGATGAGATAACCCTCAACAAGAAGAATACTTCAGCAAAAAACCACGGCCATAGAGTTTTCAAGCTACATAGCCAAAGCCAGTGTGTATGATTCACTGCAGATCTCAGTAGGAGATGAGGTTGATTTCGCATAATTTTTAACTAGAAATTTGTGTCACTTGTCTTCAAATGCTAATTGCCCAATTAAATTCAAAAAATTATAAATAAATCAATATAATTTAATAACATGTTCAAATTTATGAGGAAAGGTAATAGACGATGTATGCCTTCGTGATCGCAAACAGGAACAACGTCATACTGTACGTGTGGTTGGGAGAAAAGGTTCCAGAGTCAAGGAAAGCAATTTTTCTTTACTTTTTATCTGTCTGGATATTAGAAGCTCTTACAATATAAGAAAAATAAAACAATACGATCGTTCATGAAAGTGTAAGATGACTAAAAAAAAGAGATAACACGATGTTAAAAGAATGTACCCCAACAGAGAAGGAAAAAGTTGCAGAAAGTGAAAGATGAAAATGTCAAAAGCAGCCGTTGATGCATTGTTTATAGAGGTTGCATAAAGGGTCACGTGTTCCAATGCACAAATACACGAAAAAAAAAAAATCAAAACACAAAACCAGATACAATCGAGTTTATTTCAAGACTGTGCCTAAATCGTAAACCTATTTATACACAATAGAATATAACAATTTATGGCACGGAAAATTATGTTTCCTGAAATTCTAGTTGTGCGTATAAGAAAGTGGGATGGGGGAAAAACCTGCTTTCTTATAGGTATTCTTAGTATGACAGAGTTCAACAAAAGACGTTTTAATTCCGGTTGATGGTCACGTGACAGGATGTAATAAATTTGATCGACTGCCAGGTCAAATGATTATTTAAAAGCAATTAGAATTGGAATATAATCTAATTTTGATAAATATCATTATTATGATTTCAGATGCTTACTAATGACACTTTTGGCTTTCTTCTCACTTGTAACTTAATGGAGTATGACGTTCGGCCACTTAGTCATTCATGTAAAATTGACAGAATCAAAACACTAACAGCTCACATTCTCATCTCACTTCTCTTTATGGGAGAATATCTCGAATATCTCTGAAAAATTTTCACAGAGACTTGACCCGAATTTTCCCTTGGATTCTTAAGACAAACCCCTGAGGAATATTTTTGTATTCTTCGGGTCAAACCACATAAGTGCAATGACAAGTGAGATGAAATCCCCTCCCCTTAAAATTTTTCAGGAGGTTGAGTATTGCAGATTCAGAAATTCAACTTTTTCAACCGTGATTGTAAGTGAAACAAAAATTCTATACGCAACCTTGGTGGGTAATTTCTTTTCTTTTTTTTTTTTTTGATAAAAGACCAAAAACAACTCCGAGGAGTCCACATCAGACCACAGGCTACTGTGGCTAGTAGAAATTATCTGCGTAATTGAAAAAAGTATATTTTTCCCATGATGCATTAGACATGCATTATGAGAAAATTTTTAATATAAAGAGAGCGAATAATGTTGCATTCTTTCGCATTTACCGAATTAAAAAGAGAATTACTATGAAGATATATAGAATTCACGCATGTTGTTTTCTAATTTATCATATTTTATAATATTTCATGCGAAATTTATTTTATAAAAAAATAATTATTAATTATTAAGGCAACTGCTAAACGGTGAACTAAATAATACAAAGCAAGAAGGACAAATAAAAAAGGCAGTGTTTTTTTTTTTAAAAAAAGACATCATATTGAACATTTACGGAGGCTGCATGGCATCACTTACTACTTTTTATTACTCTGTTTTTACTCTGCAGCTTCAGCAATAACGCATCAAAATAATACATTAAAAAAACCTTGCTGTGAATACGACTATAAGCAAATAAGAGTATTAAAATGGCGTTAAATTCCTCACATTTAAAAAATTATGTTCTGATTAAAAAAAAACTTGAAAATAATACGATAATTCTAACAAACAAAAATATCCGATAATTCTAAACAGTGATTAGTTCGAATAAACAAGACTACACCATTTTATTTAATTAATGCGAAAAAATAGAGCACGCTTTACTAGTATTTATTATATTATAGCAGACGACCGATGCTGCGTGCCTGTGCATGGCTATAAAAATTTATAGCAATATATTAATTTATTTTATAAAACTCAATATATTAATTTTATATATATATTTTAATATTTGACCCACACATGAAAGACCAGAAGACTTACAGCAAAGAGTGCCGTGTGTGGGCAAAATATGAACTATAAGATATACGGTATTATTGAATAATGTATTGCCGGCATCTTTCATGCATTTTATATCCCTCAAAACGTTGCCTAGCCTTTTTAAGGGCATTTATTTTGTTACATGTACGTGAATAAATGCTCAAACTTTTTTAAATCTCTTTTTTTTTTTTTTTTTAAGCGGGATACTTCCAATAATTAAGAAAACATATGAAAACAATGTTTAATTGTTTTCATATATTTTCATATGAATAGGTGGCGTGGCGTGTTAGTAAATGTCGGTTAATTTTCATTTCTCGTGTTTACATTATTAGATTGTGCAGAAGTGCAATTATATTGATGGTATATGTGTGATCAGACATTCCTAGGATAAATGAAGTTATTAATGTGGTGAGTAAAGTCAGTAATGCGGTGTCATTTTTCACTGATTGGAGTTTCGTGTACGCTTCGAGTTAGGCCTAATTTACACGTGTATGACAACCATCGTATTGCTGGTAAAGATATAACAATTTAGGTGCTAGTTTCATTTTTCCAACTTGTTATTGGTTAACTTAAAAAAAATGTTACTAGATTATGAAGATGGAGGCTCAGCAGATCTGTTTAAGAAGGAATAATCACCATATCAATGTACTAACTACTTTTAATGAAGTACTTTTTACTGAAACTTTAGTATGTGAAGGTAAGAGACTTAAAGCACACAAAATAGTGTTGTCTGCCTGCAGTTCTTTCTTTTATGGCATATTTCTTGAAAACTCTTGTAAACATCCAGTTGTTATTCTCAAAGATATAAAATACACGGATTTAAAAATGATAATAGATTTTATGTACAAGGGTGAAGTGATCATTTCGCAGGACCAAATTGCTACGCTGCTTAGTGCTGCTAAAAGTCTGAATGTCGAGATCTGTACAGAAGTTGCACAGCAGGATACTTCCAGTATTGATATTCAGGAGAAGAGTGAACATGACTCAAGTAACCAGGCCTTGTTACTTGCTGAGGTACAACCGAAAAAACGCAGCACAGAATTGTCACCGGTAATTAAGAAGAAAAGAGGAAGACCCCGGAGTAGATATCTTCGTGGTTCTAACAGTAAAGGCATGAAGGCCAATGTGTCATCAAAAGTAAATGAATTAGACATACCACAAGATACTAACAGGTCAATAAAGTCGTTCACAAGTGAAGGAAGGTTAGAACTGTCAGGAACTGATTATCCATTAAATGAGATTTCTGTTTCTAATTCAAATATATATCCTAGTCCAACTCAGGACTCATTTCCATCTATACAGAGTTCAGTGTTGGTAAAAGGATCACAACAAAGTGAAGATACAATAATAGAATTGGAGGAATCACAGGCGGTGGCAAAATCTTTTGAGAGTTTGCTCAAAGATTCATTGTCAATCCCAGTAATAAATACGATGCCTATTCTTAATACTGTTGAGTTAATTGAAACTCACTCAAATAACATAGAATCAGGGCTAAGTACAGATAGCCAAATATTAGTTCCATGTTCTGTATCACCTGAATTATCTACTTCTTTTCAAGTTATCAAGTGATAAAAGATATCGAACCTGGTGTCTCACCTCTTATTACCTGGAGATGCAGTTTTACCTTGTGCCAGTTCTTCACATCAAGACAGTATATTCATGATGATGATGATGTCTTGGGATACATCCAGGCCTACTGCTGTCACGCCAAACATTCCTAAAATACATGATCAGCAGCTTCCATTACAGGATCAGAATGTTGCTCAAGAGAAGGAAAATGGGTCAGTTAATTATCCTTGGATATCCTCGTCAGAACATAAGTGTGAGGACTGTTGTAGATGCTGCGCGACCAAAAATATCCAAAGACAATATGAAACTACATGAAAATGTCAGACAGGAATACATATTGGATGCGGACATGAAAACAGAGTTGATAATGATGAGGCAAGAGATGAACTGCATGCGAAATGAGATGAAAAGAATTACAGACATACATGAGTGAAAAAGAGCAGAAGGAAAGATGGCCATGCGAAAGATATATCGAATGATTCGAGAGTGGCTCTCTATGGAGATTCCATTATTAGAGGTGTGGTGGATGAAAATATGCATACGGTTTGTTTTCCTGGTGGTAGAATGGAGAGATTGATTGAAGCATTCGACATGAGGAATAAGAGAACACAAGAGTTGGTGGTTGTATTAGGAACAAATGATTTGGATAGGAACAAGAAAAATGCCAGATTGAATATAAGGAGATTATTAAGGAGAGTAAAAGATAACAGTGTGGTAGGAAAGGTAGTCAGTGTGTTGCCAAGGTATGATAGTGATGAATTGAGGAGGCGAGCAAAGATTATGAATGATATGTTAGCGCAGTTATGTGAGGAGAATGGAGTGCATTTTGTGAATGTGTGGGAGGAATTTGAGGGACTGATGGAATTGTATAAAGAAGATGGGCTGCATTTAAATGGTTTTGGTGTGAGTCTGCTGGAGAGATTGTTACTGGCAGGAGAGGTAATGAATATATCTGAGGTGGTGCGAAGTGATATGAAAGAGCAAAAAAGCAGGTTAGGAAGAGGTATTTGTTCACTTGCAAATGGCGAAGTGAATATTATGAATGAAGTAAATGAAAGAGTGGAGGTACAACACAAACAGGGAAACGGGGGAGTCAAGGTGGACGGGGAGAAACTTTATGAAGCATATGGATGCTGAATTCAGATGTGAATGTGTAAGCGGGCAAACACAGATTGAGATGGCCTGGGATGGGTGGGAAGAGTTTAGGTGTGAGGAAAGTTGTAGAATTGGTGGTAATATAGAGGAAGTGACTGGGGAAGGTATTGAAGAGTCACATCGTAGGAGTGACGTTCGTAGGACTTGTAGAAGCAGTAATGATTTCTTATGTTTATTCACTAATGCTAGAAGTATTCGAATTAAGGGGAACGAAATTGTTGCTTTGCTTGAGTCTGTTCGCCTCAAAATTGTTGGTATGTCAGACATGGTTAGATGACGATGACATCCTAACAGGAATAGAGATGAACGGATATGATATTTTTCGTGAAGACAGACAGGGAAGAAAGGGAGGAGGAGTACTGTTAATGGTAGCAGATGAGTTGTGCCCATCTAAGGTGGATTTGCAAGGTGCAAATAGTGGTCACGGTTTTGAGGCAGTATGGTGTGAGGTAGAAGTAAACAGGATGAAATATTTAGTTGGGTGTTGCTATAGACCTGGTAATATGGAGGGTAATGAGAAGGAAATGTATAGGCAAATTAGCCTAGCTAACAAGAAACGAGTTATCATTATGGGCGCCTTTAATTATGGTAATATAGACTGGAAGCAAGAGACTGCATCTTGGGGTAAAGAAAATGAATTTTTGGAGTTTTTGAAAGATAATTACCTTCGGCAGCACGTAACGGAGGGTACACGAGGATCAAGAATATTGGATTTGATCATCTCATCAGATGATGTTATTATAAATGAGGTGTCAAATCTTCCACCAGTTGGTGAGAGTGACCACGAGGTGATCACGTGCAGGGTGACCAGTCATTCGAGGACGTCTGTTAGAAAGGGATATATGTGGAATTATAAGACTGGTAATTATGAAAAGCTCAGGAAACAGCTTGCGATAATAAACTGGAAAGAGGAACTGGATGGAAAGGATATCAATGCTGCTTGGGCCATACTCAAGAACTATTAGGTGGAGGCAATATCAGAGTGTATTCCAAGGGTTAAGAGGGTAAATAGAGTGGGCAATCTGGAAGAAGAAGAAGGTATTATGGAAGAAACACAAAATGAGTATTTATAACAACCAGTTGCATGAGAAGTACAAAGAGCAGGCGAGGAAGGTGACTAGCTTGATAAGGGTAGCAAAAATGTAGTATGAGCAGCAATTAGCTAAAGCGGCCAAAAGAAAATCCTAAGGAGTTTTTTTCGATATGTGGCCAGTAGAAGAAAGAATGATTGTGGTAGGATGGAATTGATTGGGAAAAACGGAGGAATGATAACCGCTGCGGAGGATATAGTTGAGATATTTAGTGAGCAATTTCTAAAGGTATTTCATTCTTATGAATGTAGCATCATGCAGAACTTGAAAGCAGTGGGAAAGAAGGAGGAGGAACTGTTAGTAAGTGAACAGAAGGTATATGAGGAATTGAAGAGACTTGATGTAAATAAGGCTGTGAAACTTGATGCTATTTCACCACGTGTCTTGAGGAATGTGGCAGAGAGTTAACAACAGCTTTTGTATATCTTTTCAACATGAGTCTCTCACTGGGTCAAGTTCCAAAAGAGTGGAAAGAGGGTAAAATTGTCCAATTCATAAGGGGGGGGTGATAAGAGTAAGGCTTTAAATTATAGGCCAGTATGTGTGTCTGGAGTTGTGGTCAAGGTATTAGAGAAGTTAGTTAGGAATAAGATTCAGAATTGGGTTGACAACAGAAAAATACTCTTCTGCTGCCAGCATGGATTTACTAAAGGAAGATTGTGCTTTAGCAATCTGCTTACTTTTTATAATAAAGTGACAAATGCGTTGGATAAGGGTGTTGCGTATGTTTGCAAAATCTAAATATACAGTGGTATATTTAGATTTTGCAAAAACGTTTGATAAATTGCCACATGACAAGCTGGTAATTAAATTGGAACTGATGGGGCTGAACAGTAGATTGGTTCGCTGGATTGAAGATTGGCTGTCTGATAGGTATCAGCGAGTTGTCTATGGAGGAACGATATCCCAGAAGAGGAAAATTACTAGTGGTGTACCTCAAGGGTCTGGTTTGGGTCCATTGCTGTTTAATTTGTATGTAAATGATATTTGGAGAGGTCTGAATGGTGATGTGCAGTTGTTTGCAGTTGATGCAAAGTTTGGGAGAGCTATCAGGAGTAGTGTGAATGCTATAGCTTTGCAAGAGGACTTGAATACACTGGCTGAATAGGTAAATGAGTGGGGGATATCAATTCAATGTTTCAAAGTGTAAGGTTTTGAAATTTGGGAAGCAGAGATGGGATGCAAAGTACACGATCGGTGGAAATATCTTGGAAGAGGTAGAGGAGATGAGAGATCTGGGAGTGATTGTAGACAAGAACCTAAAATTTCGGGGACATGTTACTAAAATTGTGAAGACAATACAGCGGATAAAGGGAATGATGCGGAGGACATTGACTTGTAGAAGTAAGGATGCTACGGTTCCTTTGTATAAGGCTTTGATCAGGCCACATATGGATTACTGTGCACAGATCTGGTCACCTGGTTTTCAAAAAGATGAAATTGCGTTGGAAAAAGTTCAGAGGCAATTGACTAAGGTGGTTTCTGGTCTCTGGAATGTGGAGTATGATGACAGATTGACAAAATGCAATTTGCAGAAATTGCAAAAAGAAATGGATAGAAGGAGAAGGGGGGGGATATGATTGAGACATATAAGCTGTTAAGAGGTTATTACTAGATTAATGTCGAGGTGGTTTTGCACAGAATGGGTGAGGATAGCAGGAGAACAATAGGTCATTCCTGGAAGCTGTATAAGGAAGGTGTGAGCAAGGGAGTGAGGAGCAGGTTTTTTGCATGAAGAGTGGCGAGTGATTAGAATGCTTTGCCCGAGAGTGTGATGAGTGCAGAGACAGTGAATATATTTAAGGCACAGTATGATAAACTGTGTGTATAACAGTGGACCTCCCACGACGAGTCTTTGACTCCATGGAGGTTTTATTATAATAATAATAATTAATATATTGTTTTTTCCCTGCATATAATGGAGTATTACACAATATCATATAAGAATTAAAATATATTTTTTTGACCGAGCTTGTTGGTTGGTTGGTTGAGAACATCTAAATTTTTCTAAAGAATGTGGTGTTATCGCTTTGTTTGGAATTTCTCTGAAGCACTTCAAGAACTTCTTTGTAGGATTCCATGAAGTCAGAATGGGTTTCTTAATTGACCGGAACGTTACAAGTTTAGGAAAGTTTCAGTATGTGAGTGGACTGTAAGTTGAAGCATTGAAATTCTTTAATTTCACTCTAACCGTCTCATTCAGAATCCAAAAATTATTAAATAAAAAAAGTAGTATGCATCAAATTTAGATGCAAAAATATTTAATACTGCTTGATTCATAAAGTGTTCATTAAAATCAAAAATATATATTTTATAAAAATCTCTAGATAATGAGTTACAAATTAATCTACGTTTTATTTGTTATTTTATCTCTTTTATTTATTTATTATTATTATTTTTTTTTTGATAATACCATTTTCGCATTCTATAAAAAGCACATGCACATAGTATCATATTGTATGTTGCTCTGATACTCGTACCGACATCCACATTATGATTATGGTGCTTCTGTTAACCCTTATCATAAGACGGTTCTGTGGAAATCGGTTTTTCTTTTTATTTCTATCCGATATCATATCGCTATATCCATAACAGTTATTTGAATAAGTCTTTCTGAGTGTACTTCGCAAAATTCAGAACCGCCTATTAGATGCATTTCCTCTGTTCATCCTTACACATGGTATTACGGGGCTTTTATGTTTATCTGTGATAAATGAAATTAATGAAAAAAAAAAAAAGATCATTCATTACTGTACCACAATTTTCAACTGTCAACAATTTTCTTAGAAATTACTCTGTCACTTGTCAGCACTCCAATATTATCAGCTGTTATATTTCGGTCCTCTAAAGCATTTCTGATTGCATCAATCCACCTAGATCTTGGTAAATAGATGCAGTCAGTCACCTGTTTTGTTGACCTTTCCTCTCCCACTCTATTTAGCTGACCACCTGAAACTAGTTCTTCTCACCCATTCTTTAATGCTACGAGCATGTAAAGTTCATTCTTACTATCTTCATTTTCAGATGATTCTTACATTTATGCCATCTGTTTATTCCCCAAATTTTTTTCTCAACTCTCATATCTGTGCTCTCCAGTCTTTGATCAACTGTTTTATTTCTAACTGAACTCTCAGATCCATAAAATTAAAACTGGATTGAACACAGCCTTGTACACTGCTAGTTTAGTGTTTCGACTTATTTCTCTCTTATTTCATGTGTGTGTGTGTGTGTGTGTGTGTGTGTGTGTGTGTGTGTGTGTGTGTGTGTGTGTGTGTGTGTGTGTGTGTGTGTGTGTGTGTGTGTTTTCAATCTCCAGTGAGAGTGATATAAAAATATTATTTTCTTTACTTTATCAAGATCAAGTTGATAATTTAATAAACATGTATTATTGTACCCATATAACTGTTATGAGTAAATTCAATAACATCAGTAACATCAGTTAATTGGAAGTTTCATTCGATTAGAAATATAATTAGAAAGCAAAATGCTGTAAATAATATTGATCAATTAGCATAATGTTCAACCCATTCCCAAGAAGGGTGACAAGTCACTGCCGTCCAACTAACGCCCTATCTCGCTTACCTCAGTCCTGTCTAAAGTAATGGAAAAAAATCAATTCCCAACTCCTACACTACGTTGAAGGCACCCACCTAATAAACGACCGCCAGCATGGATTCCGTCGCTGCCGATCAACAGGGGATCTGCTTACATATGTCACCCATCTCTGGACAAATGCCATGGAGAAATTTGGCGATTCTCAAGTAATTGAACTTGATATCTCCAAAGCTTTTGACCGGGTCTGGCACAAAGGCTTACTAAGCAAACTACCATCATTTGGTCTGTCTCAGAACTTCTGTAGTTGGATTGCCAATTTTCTGTCTGGACGCATACTGTGTGTGATGGTAGACGGCGCCCTATCCTCTCACCATTCAACTAATGCTGGGGTCTCACAAGGTTCTGTTCTCTCACCAACCCTATTTCTGCTATATATCAATGATCTACTTCAGTTGACCTCCAACCCAATACATAGTTTTGCAGATGACAGCACATTGCACTCCTCCCTTTCATTTGATAAACCTTACCCTACACAACTCACCTCAACCTACAGAACATCATCCACCACCTTCCTCAATTATGATCTCCGAGCCATCCTCCAGTGGGGTTCAGATAACCCCATCAATTTCAATGCTAATAAAACCCAGTTCTGGCTTATTTCTCATAAAAAAAGAACAATTTTTTCCCAGTATTATTTTTGATCAAAATTCCATCACAACCACTGCATCCTCAGCTTCAAAAAAACTAGGATTTCTCTTTCGCTCAAGATGTTACTTCACCCCTGAACAGCTGTTAACCTTATACAAATCACAAATCCGCCCAGCTATCGAATACTGCTCTCACATATGGGGCCCCTAAAAGCTCCTTCAAAATGCTTGACTCAATGCAAAGGAGAGCAATTAGACTTATTAATGACCCCTCTCTTACCAACTCACTCCCCTCACTTTCGCACAGACGTTTAGTTTCTGCATTATGTGTATTCTATAAATATTTCCATGGGAAATGTTTGAAATAGTATCAATAATTCCTCCACTTAGCACTAAGCTCGTTGGAATACGTGCAGCTGCTGCTCAACATTCCTGCACAGTGCACCTTGAAACAAACAGAACAAGTTTCTTTTCCTCTTCCTTCATCCCTGCAACTGTTGTATTGTGGAACAGTCTTCGCCTTGTTGGGTTTCCCAAGGAATACAATATAAAGTCTTCCAAATCAAATGTAAACAAGTTCCTCCTTTCCAAACCCACTACCCACATACAGTACTAATGTACTAGTTGACCAACTAAACTCTCGTGTATGGGGTCGACATAAAAAAATAATAATAATAGATCCTCCATATCTCAGTCGATAACGGCCGTGCTCAGAAAGATCTGTGTTTTAATTCGTATAGGGTCTCATACGGAAAGACATACGGATTCTTCCGAATATCGGGGTTTTCACCTGCACAAACTGACCAGTAGGATATGTTTAATTTACTGACGAGAAACGTCCCAACCATGATAAGACTAACTGCCCCATCATTCTATATTATATTTTCTGAAGGTACAGGTCGCTGATATTTAAGGCCTGAGAAAAACTAATTCAGATACAGATTAAGATAATTATATAAGCATAAATGCAGAGAATAAGAATTATTAATATAAGCAACTGATGTAATCATTATTAATTTCTGTATTTCATTTTTCCAGTTTTAAATATCATTTAACATACAGTAGGACAAGTGATTTAATAGGTGATTAAAAAGCAATTAGCACTGAACATATTGCTGTTATTATTAAATTTAATGACAGCCGTCATAAAGGGTGATAAGATAAAGTTAAATACAAACTGTTGTAAACATGTTAATGTTTTTTAATTATTATTATTATGGATTTACCGATACTTAGTAGGATAATTGTTAACAGATTAGGTAGAGTGATATGTAAAAAAGAATAGCTGAATATGTTGGCATGACTTTTGTGCGTGTGCACAAATATTTTTTTTTTAAAAAAATAAGCATGATGAGAATAAAAAGTATACAGGAAGATGAGTTCGAGTAAACACAAGTTCAACCTAATAAAAGATGGAAATAAGAAAATCACATACTAAATTTTCAGCTTCTTCAGGTCACAATGGTTATAAAGCATCCGTTGTCGCCTGTAATGTGATCTACAGTATGTAATGTCACATTTTCAATATGTAACATCATATATTCTATTTGTGACATCACAAATATGAACAAACATGTGTCTATAAGCATACGGTGTTGGCAGGGTTTCGCCTACCCCAGCCTGGATGAAAACTAGAATTTTTTGTTTTGTGCAAAATAGGCAAACCGGCCAAAAACACATGCAATTAAGATACATAATACGCTAGCCTCATAGTTTAGCCATAATTCAAAACAGTAACAATAACCTGAGCATACAGTGCAAAGGGAAAATGCTCACGTAAAAACTTCGTGCATTGTACTAGACGCTTAACATCTTGTAGATTGCATAATGTACACAATGAAGCTAAGGTAGAAATAACTGGAACTGAGAAATTTTATGTTACATCCTACTCTTAAAAATGGCAAAAGATTATATGATGGAGCTGCTTCATGGCATTCGCCACAAAGGGACTTTCCCCCATATCTGTTCTGCTAAAGAAGTACTAAATCTGGAAATCTTTAGTTTGAAAACCAGAAACACAGGTTTGCGTATAATTCATGCTTACCAGCAAAAAAATATATATATATATATATAAAACCATTATTTATCTGATGGAATTGTTTATATGATTCGCATGTAAAATCCTATGCTAGAATAATTTAATGAGAACTAACTAGAAGAGAACCGTTGTGAGGCCAAGGACAATGGCGAAATAGTTGTTTTACAAGTTGCTACAACTTGAAATTAACACGAATAAACTGAAGATTCTAATCCGATGATGAAATGTAAACATTGTACTTATGAACACATAAGCAGTTTGGAATAGCAGACATTTCCAGTTTCAGCTTATTTTAATCATTCCGTTACACTAACGTCATTTGGATAAGGGACAAAAAATTGCGACCTTTATGCAATTTCACAGTACTAATGGCTAAAATCTTGAATTCTCTTAAATGATACTGAATTCAGTTATAATAAAATAAAAATAAGGTTTAATCGATTTATTATGAACATTGATTAAACATTTTGGTGTAGAAAATTTGCTCAATTTCTGTTGAATGTACAATTAAGTGAAATTGCCATAGGAGTTCAGTAAATATGATATCTTGATATCCTGTAAAGAATTTTTTTGCAAGATGCAAGCTTTTTCCCCCTTATTCTTTTGGATCAAAGCATCGTGTAGACTTACGAGAGAATTATGTTGCAAACTAACAGATGATTTAGTTCAATAAAGGTCCTTTATACACTGCCAACTACCCTTCGTATTTTTAGAACACTTTTTTCTTGAAATATCGCTTTTACACTCGATACGATTTCGCATATATCATAGACAACCCATAAAGAACTTTTACAGATATCATTATTCCAGAATAACGAATACCACCACAACCCCCACCATTATTATTATTATTATTATTATTATTATTATTATTATTATAAAAGGTCTATTGTAGTCTATGATAAAGTGAATAAGGTGGAAGTTCAGTAAGCTTTAAAGCCACAATCCCCCATAGCAGCTATTACTATCAGTGACTTACGAGATAGGGCATTATCCTGATGAAACATGACTTTTTTTGGTGCTTTTCGTACAAAATTTACACAGAATTTTTCACATTGCTTCGAGTTGCAATCCTACAACCTTATCAATGTACAGAGTGGTGAATGGTCTATGTGACATCAATAAATCGTGGATTTCTTTTTTTGTGGCAATTGATGAATGGACAGAGCGAAGGTCATTTTTAAGCAAGTGAGAACTCTGGTGGAATTAAGCAGCCTACTTCTTTGTATCATAAGATCGGACATTCTCTAATATTGTCTCTTGTAATTTATTCCAAGGAGCTCAGAATTATTCAACAAAGCAGACATTTTATTTTTACTCATACCAATTTTACGAGAAATAAGTTAGAGAAAGGAAGATGAACAGGTTCACATTCAGGATGGATACATAGGTCTTCACTTTTCTAAATTATGAAAATCCTTTGAAGGTGCCATAATGGATCGATTGATATAATCATTGACTTTAATGATATAATTTCTCATGCTTCTCTTCAGATCTTCAAAAATCACTACCTAGCATTGATTCCATTATTTCTGTTTTGGTGACTTCGTGAGAGTTTACATAGCCAGTAGGTATAGGATAAGATGTGTTGTACTGAAAATCAATGCACATACGCAACGCTAACAACCTTGAGTTGAAAATCAATGCATTGGCCGTTTAACGCAGTGTTATGTTCTGTTCGTACGAGATTTTCTCAACTTTAAATAATGGCCATTAAAAAACATTAAGTGGCCGACATTATTCAACGTTTTGATACACTTCAGTTATAGTAATAATATTTTTAAAGCTGTAATTATCATCTCTTCAATGGGATTAAGCTCATTATAACTTTTCATCCAACACAACTGGAGTCTGCACAATTATGATTCCATCTAAGTTTGCTTCAAAGTTAACCTTGATATTTCTTCATGTGAAGAACTTATGAAAAATTTTCTGGTTCCATTTTTGACTAATTTAAGCTTAACACTGTTGAAATGAATCAAGATGTAGCAGCAGTCTCATTCTCTCCATCATGAAAAAAGTTCCTTTCTCAAGGCAAAATCCATGAATATACTCTGGAACCGCTTCTTTGAATTATCCGCACTCTTCAGAATTTCTTGCTTCGGTTTCTGCTATGAAAGCCTATAATTATGGAGGAATAGAATGTGCGAAATTCACTAAATCATCACGGATTCAGGCAATAGCTAATTGCACGATATTTGGAAAATTCACGTATTTATAAAATCCATGTTTTTTTAAAAAACGTTTAGATAAATAACTCTAACTGGGGTTAAAACATACCCTGTCAGGAGTTCCCAGCGTATGTCATATATCATTTTTATGTTGTCTCCCCGAAACTCTGGTTTTGCATCCTGCAAAGACATATCTCTTGAACACCGTATCTCTCCATCCATCCATCAGTGGCTTTAACAGGCACTTAAACCCAGCCTTCAAAGTATCCTTAGACTTGTTAACCGTAATAGGAGGATGAGGCGGTTACCCCTATGCTTCTAAGTATTCTTGTCTGTAAATTGCACGTGTTCTACTGGCCGGTTTTTGTATGTTTTGAGGAACGAAAAACCCGAAAAACTCGGAAAAACCCTATCCGAGCTTCCTGGTGAAACCCTCCCCCCCCTCCTATCTCCGTATGAGGCCGGCTAACTCACCTTAAGCCTTCGTCTATACTGACTGAGCTACAGAGGCTCGAACACCTATATCTACAGACATAAAATACTTATCCTTAGAGAGAGAGAGAGAGAGAGAGAGATGCAGCAGCGGCATGGCAAGCTAGCTGCATTAAATTACCTAAAACTCCTAATCAGGGAACTCAACTCGTCTTGGAACAGAAGAGAATTGGATAAAATTTCTGATATATATACAAAAGATTTCTTTCGGTGGGTGTGATAATATTCATGTACAAAAATTTTGTGTAGATAAAATTTCATGTATTTATAGGTACACATTTTTTTTCCCTTACTGAACCTTTGATGAAATGAATTTTTTTTTTTTTTTTGCTATTTTTTTGCCTTAAATGTATTTATTGTGAAAGCGACAGGAAATGAATGGAAGTGAATTATTTACAAAACTCTTTTAGGCTGTCATCTTTCTCAGACTAATTTGATTAATTCCTTTATTCCTTTATATTTTTATTATCAACCTCCAAACTTCAAATGACAAAATCTGAAGATATTAATGAAAATATAGCCCTAACCAAATGTCATGGGACAAGTTTAAGCCGAATATCTTTATTGATAGAAATTAATAACCTGTGTTAGCCTTTGGCTCTCATAACGGTTTCGGTGCATCGTGAAAGACTTGCTACCAATTTCGAGTAGAAAGTTGGTGGTATTATTCTCCGCTCATTGTCAGTTCACCCAACAGAATGTTCTATCGCGGCTCCGTGTTTTAACACTGAAATATTCAGATTTTATTTTCCTCAAGCCACTTGTTTGCACACATCACTTTGTGACATGGGGCGTTATTGTATTGGACAGTGTAAGGATTGGTATATAAAATTGACGCAATGTATGACGCTCAAACATGTTTAGAATATTAACTTATTACTTAAAAGTCACGATTCTGTGCTAAGGATGGGCATGATCCACAGCATGAGAGACAATCCCGATACCATTACGTTGCCACCTCCAAAACGTCATTGTGACAAGTCACGCAAAGAAAAGTGTTCTTGGGCGTCCTCCCTATCTAGATAAGTCCATCAGACTGAAATAATTAGCATCATGATTCGTCGCACCACACTATTACTTCCCATTGCTCCATGCCAGTTGGTAACGGGTTTTTGTTGTTGTTCACAATAGCTTGTGGACTGCAGCTCTTCCTGAAAAATCAAGATTAAGTGGTGGATTCTCCAGGATCTCCAGGATGAGGTAGCCAGCTTTCTCGAAAAGCGTATGAACCTATCCATCATTATTTTAGGCTTGTCTGATAATATCGTCGGATCAGTGCCATCTTGTGGGCTACCATTTCTTCAGCACGTTGCCAATTTGAGCATGTTTAATTGCTATAAAATGGTACGTACAAATCTCAGGCAACATTCACTTTTCCCCCTTTTTGTTAACTCTCTGTGCATTCATCGCTTGACATACAAGATCAAAATGACTTCAGAGTGAATTGCTGATCTCTTTTTTTACAGGCTACAATATTTGTATATTGAGTAGTCGTCGTATCCATTTTCCTACAATAGTAGGAATGTCTAGTGACTTTTGGTAGGATAGTGTACGGTAATGAAAGTGTTCATGTCTGTTTTAGAGACCACTTGGAAATACAGCAGCACCATTTTGAAAAGAACAACATAAAACTAAAGAGCGCATAAGTCTTCATCAGACTACATATTCTTTGTTCAGCGAAAAAGTTTGGACAAGTAAAGTTTGAACACTAAAATATTTTTTACTCAAACGGAGCCAATAAATTCTTATTCCAGTATTCTATGCAATTTTTACATTCCCTCAGTTTAGAAATCCAAGCGTTGCTCTTTCTCTTCCCTAATAGATTGAATTTCCTGGTATAATTGTATGCCATCTGAAGACTATTTGTGATTATTTCCTGATTCTGTGGGGAAATTATATATTACTTGCAGCAATTAATAACTCAGTAGGCATCAGAACAGGTTTAAACAAGTCAACGGACGACCTTCGTTTATAATTAAAATCATCATACGCTATGGAATATTGCTAGTTAGATTGGCAATAACCCACACAACTTCTATATTGTTTTTTTGGTAAGGATAATCGTGAAACCTCTCGTAAAGAAAACTCAATTTGGACATGATCTGCTCAAGGATTATATTCTAATGTGAATTAGAAAATTCTGCATTGTGTTGCTAATTGCCTCATTATGTAAACGCCTACACGTAGCTACTCTACTACTGCTACGTCCTGTACACACTGGTCGAGTTAATGATTTCAGCATTTCGCATTACCTATATTATCCACTATCTTTAGGATGTCTCTTTTTTTCTCCTTGAAAAAAAAAAAGAGATGTACAAGTAGTCGTTAGGCCTACTTCCTACAACAAACGACAATAGGAAGACGCACGCATGAAGCCTATTAGCTCGCATTCCTGATGTTCATGGGTGAGGAGGTACTGTTGTTGACCTCTTATATAGCTTGACCTTTCTGGTGGAGCATCAGCTAGAAGACTGGTTTGGACGAGGACGATGTCAATAGGTAGGTTAAAGAGCACAGTATTTTTTATTACCTCCCCCTCCATCCTTCCCCGATACGAATTACCGTTATGAAACCTGTTAGAAAGATTGTGAAACGTTCTACCCACTGAGTAAGTTAAAAGGACAATGGTGGTAACATCATAAACATGGATTTTTTTTTAAAACTCCTGTAATACTCGTCTCTGAGTAAGAGATCTGTTGTACTCAACGCTCATTTCTACTTGATGGAACGAAGACACGGACAGTCTTCAGATTACATCTTATAACTGAGTTAATACTGTTATAAAACAAAAAAAAAACTTTAGGCTGATAACCCCCACCTGCCAAAAAACAAACATCTTCAAGTAGTGCAACTGTCATGACATGGATGAACAGATTTAGGTTAGGGTCTCATCTGGGATGAAAGGAATTTTTTATGAGAACTATCAAACTAAAGGGGAGTTAACGGATCTCATACGGTGAAGACTTTCTTTTCAAAGTGACAATAATCTGATATACATAATACATTGTACTTGTAACCTCAGTTTCTTTGGTCATAATTCTAATCAACCCGACAGAAGCGACTTCAATGTGTTATGAACTTTATGAGAAAGGGTCTAAATATTTATGCACATTAAATTGTTTATGCATATTTATGCTAATACTTTATCATTACATTACAAAATGTAATCCTAAGATTACACTCTAAAACGGTAGGAAGTTTACATTCCAAGCGAATTTTTGACTAAGATTATAATTGCTTGTTAGGCCCATATTCAAAGATGTGCTTTCCATCATAAAATTGTTCATACGGAAACAGTGTATGGAACGAAAGAGAGGGCCAGTTTTTGGAATGCTGAAGCAGTTATAGATGAGGCTCCTTTCCTAGAGAAATAAAAAGTTATTGTGTCCCAGCTAGTAATAATTTGTTCTTGAATTTTGATTTGCTTTGTTTTATTTAGGTACTATTCAAAGATGCAAATCTTTTGAACAGCACCTAATTAGGTGAAGGAGATTCTTATTTGAGATATCTTTTTATGCGAATCCAACCCACGAAAGGCTGTTAGCCTGTAGTATATTAGAATTAGTACTGGTTGTCTAAAGTTAGATAATACGTAATACTCTAATCATGGACCTTTTTTAAGCTATTTCAGGTCTCCAGTAAGCAGGGTGGTGGTCTCACTAGGGGAGACCACCACGTTGCTAAGATGAAATTCACTTTTCCACCTAGAGACACTTACAAAACATTCATGTCCATGATGGCACTCAAACCACAACTTGTCAGTTAGAGATGAGCACTCTTATCCACTCAGCCAACCAGGCTAAGCAAACTACTTAGCCCAGTGGTTTTAACGTAACAGCAGGATTGAGTTTAGAAGGATTAGGCTAATTTGAAGTACATGACTTATGTTTTCTGAGATCAAAGTTACTGCGGAGAAATGTTGGATGTTTTTATCTACCATTAAGTAGCAAGAATTTTGTGAAATTAAGAACTTGCGAGAGGGAAAAACATTGCTATCCCCCCCATATGAGATTAACAAACTCATCTTTAGCATAAAAGGTCTTATCATAATTCTTCGCGTTCTTCACGGAATTTAAACCCAGGTCCTTTGAATCAATTATTTTTCTTCCGATGTTTCTCAAGGTGATAAATGAAAAAATTAGAAATCAGAGAGAGAGAGAGAGAGAGAGAGAGAGAGAATTTGCGTCCATAACTCGGTTTCAATGAAATGGTCAACATTCGTTACGGTATGTGGATTAGTTCATAATGAGCTCACTGGCTGGAAGCGCCCTCTGCTTAATTAACAGCTGAAAGAAATGAGACGAGTAACTTCAAAACTGGTCTCTACATCTTAGAAGAAATAAGTATTAAGAAATAGGTATAAGCATGTTAAGAACACATTTTTAATTTAAAAAAGCTTAAGAAATTAAGAGTTTCCTTAGCATAGTCAAGAACGACGATGCCCTATGGTTGAAAGGACCTGGGTTTAAATTCCGTGAAGAACGCGAAGAATTATTATAAGACCTTTTATGCTAAAGATGAGTTTGTTAATCTCATATGGGGGGGATAGCAATGTTTTTTCCTCTCGCAAGTTCTTAATTCCGCAAAAGAGATAATACCGGCAAGATAACGCACGTAACTGACATCCACAGCAGACTATGCAGATAGAATTAACCGCCCTATCAAAGCATCAATTAGGTTAATAATATGAAGCCAAATTACTTGGTTTCATAGAAATCTTCATCTTCTTCTTAGGCAAGAAGATCAAGGGTCCCCTCACAGGCTGTCAAGCATAACTCGCAAGGGGAAAAATAAAGAAAACGATTAAGAAATTAACAGGATATTGTTGTTGTCAGCAGAAACAAAATTTTGTCGAAACATATTTTTTTAATTTCAGTGCTTTCCAAATAAACAAAAATTTTACGTTCAATCCCGAAAAGAGTTTTATTTCTAGATATTATTAAACAAAATGTCTCTGTAACGAGGATGGTGTATGTTTACAACTAGGATTCATTATCGAAATTCAACAACACTTGGATTGTAAAAGTAGGTGTGTGTTTTTATTTAATAGCAGTGATAACTTTTTTTAATCAGTTTAGTGTTATCTTTGCCATTTAACCGTATCTATCAGACACTAACAGAATAACGACTACTGATATCCACAATAAAAAGTTCTTCGGATAAAATACAATCGGTAAATTAATCTTTATTACTACAACGCATCAAATAAATTCTTGATATATATAAGTAGTATATGGCAACATTTTCTATTAATCTTTTCAACTGAGGTATTGAATTGCAAGATGGCAACAACAAATGATCAAATATGATTTGACTGCGCGTCTGTATCCGTGTGAACAATTTCATTAACTTGAGGGCTTACTTTAAGCCCCCCCTCTGGGTAAACATGACATATGTCTGGTGTACGAAATTTGCCAAGGGTTGGCTTTCGAGTCCATTGAAAATCGTTGTTGATTTTGTTTCATTTATACTAGTAGAAAGATCATGTTTTGTTTTACCTTACGCGTATCATGCAAGCTTTCGAAACTACATCTGACGGAATAAGGTCATTTATCTGTATTCCTGTAGTCTTCTTTGTATGTATTACGTGTGTTTGTCTGGTCGGTTTCCTGTTTTGAAAGATGAAAAATTTGAGTTTCCGATTCGGAAAAACCCCACCCACCGTACGATACTGGCTAACTCACCTTCAGTAATAATAATAATAATAATAATAATAATAATAATAATAATAATAATAATAATAATAATAAAACCGGATGAAGGTTCTTCAGGTCCTAGACGGGATTCAAAACCAATTCTTTCCAATCAAAGGGTATCGTCGAACAGACGACCGAGCTAAGGAGGTTCTAATTAGGAACGTATAGCTTTAATTTAATTGTCAAATATTTAATTAATTTATCATTATTTGAAAAGTTTTAATTGAAGTAGGAAATTGCCAAAAAACAAACAAAAAAGGCTTTGTCTCTGACCGGCAATTACGGTCCTGATTAACTTGTAATATTAAAGGTGAATATGAAGTTGATGAAAGTTTACCCTAAGCTTTCCATTGAGTGTTCCCATAGAAACAGCCTTACAAATGTCTTTATCACTAAGACTTGAAAATATCAGCCGTCCATATTCCTTCATAAAGTTTTATTTCTACATCAAACTTCGTAATTACGTTGCCGTAGGAATTTCGACCTATATTTTCTTTAATATTTCACCACTAGGTGGCTCTGTTAATTATGATCTTGACACCGTTAATAGGTCGTAACGATGAAGACTCATTCGTTTTTCTCTGATGAAGCAACTGAAGATGAGCATACTCACTTGTTATTCCCGTTACCCCTGGCAACCAGATAACAGGTCTGACAGGCACGCGCGGGTGAGAGGTCGCGGCCACGTTTTTCTGACCTTCAGATAAGATAAAACTACATCACGAGGAAGTAGACGGTTTTCACGCTTTGGAGGATGACGTAGTAAACCGTTAACGCAGTCTGATCGGTACCGTTATTACAGCGCGTGCCGTACGGAACCTAGATGTACAAGACAGTTACAACATATGACCACATAACTCGGACTAAGTTATTATTATTATTATTATTATTATTATTCCTGATACCTCCAAGGAGTCCGAGGGCTCATCGTGGGAGGACATCTACAATTCTCTCTACACCTAACCTCTACTACGAATCATCTCCATCAACGCCATCTACCGCCCACTTCCAACACCACCACAACTAGTAATTTTTGTCTGTAAATTGCGTGTGTTCTGAAGGGCCGATTTGTATGTATGCGGGATGAAAAACCCGAGTTTCCGGGAGAAAAAACCCTGCTACCTCCATATGAGATCGGCTAACTCACCTTCGATTGAAATCGACCAGATAAAGATTCCTCCCGTCGCGACGAGAATCGAACTTAGGCCTATTCCAATCGAAGGGCGCAATGTACCGTTATTTTTTTATTCGTTTTAAATTTTACTTTACGGAACTTAATGTGTGGGGATGCAGCCGCTAAGATAATAAGTAACGTTTACGTATTCTAGCGGGAAAATGTCTAGAAGAATTAGAGTTTTACAACAATATAAGTAGAGCAAGAGTAAAAAATAATATAATAAATGTATAATAAAAATATAATTCAGTACAGAATTGTCCTTATGAAAGAAATGAACTGTCAAGAAGAGTCGTGGCGGCATTTACATAAGATAGACAAGCTCCATCTTAGGGACTTGCATCATTGCAAGAGCCTCCGAAAAAAGCCCTTACAACTACGAGTAAAATTTACTCAGTAGAGGGGAAGGGGCTTCTTAAAAGTTTATGGTCTCGACAATCTTATATCCTGCCTTGAATATAAGATTAAAAATCTCACTTTGTAACATGAGCCCCTGTACCCTAATGGATAAGGGTACAGGGGCTCCTAAACCGGTTATTGCGGATTCGGTTCTAGTCCCGCAAGGGGTAGTACTTTCTTTTGGCGTTAGAGCGCGGTACTTATAAGACAGTACTATGAGTAATTCCGTGGTTGTGAGTTCGAGCTTCACCTGGGGAAATAGCATTTTTTTTTTTTGCCGGCCTGGTTAGCCGAGTGGTTCACATATTCGCTCTCTAGCCAAAAGGCTGCGGGTTCGAATGCGGCCGTGGGCATGGATATTTGTGATTGTCTGTGGAAATACTAGGGGTGGTAGATGGCGTTGGTGTAGTTGGTGGAATGAGTGGTGGAGACAGAGAGTTGTAGAGCAGGTGCCCTCCCTCGATGAGTCTTTGGACTCCCTGGAGGTGTCACGTAATAATAAATGGAACAATTTACTATTGAAGTGTGTACGTTACATATGATTAAGAATTTAAATGCCTACTTGAACTCTTCATTAAGAGATGACTCTTTTAATAATAATAATCATAATAATTCACTGACTTTTAATCGTGATATTTCCCAAGAAAATGGCAATGATATTTTTACTTTTTTTTCCCCAATTGCAAAACTAGCTGACATCTTTCAGAGACTTATTATTATTATTATTATTGTTTGTTTTAACAATTTTCAAAGACGCCTGCATAATCTTATGGTAATTTCTGTGACTCTTAAGTTTCATGACTACTTTATCTTATCACTATATTTGGGATGTTATTTTTTTTTATTTAAATAATAAACCCTAACGCAAATAGAACACTACAACCGAACACACCACCATCAAAAACAACGACAACCATCAGAAGTAGCAGTAATCTTTAGTCCACTGCTGCCACATTGTTTATTTCATTTTAACAGATCGCGTGAATCTCTGCTCCACAAAACGGCCAAGATTTTATTTTGGTCTTCCATTAATCTGTTCTTTTATTATATTTGCAATATCCATTACATTTGTTGGTTATGGTTATCTAATCTACTAATTCGCCTTTTCATCTAACAGTATTATTTCTTTACGGCGCCCGTTATGTTCTGCTGCATTATTTTCAGTACTTTCCAACTGCCTCTCAAAGTTCTAAATTTTACCACCATATAATTACTGGGAGTACAAGCACACATTGGTTGCAAACCTTTCTTTTAAAGCATCTTTTCAATTTCTTTTAAATATATTTCTGTACTGATTAAAAGCTTTTTATCCTATTCTTATTCTCACTGATTGAACGCATATAAATAGAAAATTCATTGCTGACCTTCCTGTTGTTAAATTTTTAAAATTCGAATTTTTTGTATATTTCAGTAATATGAACTATCCGAAAAGGTCTTGCTAAACTGCAAAACTATTTAGTTATTCATTACAGTTGCTCGAACTGTGTCGAGGCAACTAAGTCTATGAAGTTGTCTCGTTTGTTAAATGAAATCTTTCTGCCTCTTTTAGAGACTGATTAACTTAACGTACATTAAAATGCATGTAGTTTCTGGAGCCCATGTTGGGACGCTTCTACATCACTTCAACTAAAAGCTGTGTCCTAATAACTGTGATAGAAGCCTCGCGATTATTTGTTGAATGTAAATATCACAATCAAATGTCAGCAAGTCGTAAACCTGTGATGCAGAAATGTGAAACATTTGAAATATTAAAATCAGAAATTCACACACAGTGAATCCGCCTAACTTTTTACAGGTGTAGCATCCAAATTTTGTTGGGATCCTTAATTAGAAATATTTTGTTAATTGAATTTTACCATTTTATTTACATTACTACTATGAGGCTTATCAACAAATCGCCTATTAGTGAATGAGTCAACAATTGCTTGCAGTCAGTCCTTACACCGCCCCCCCCCCATTCTGTCAACACCCCTTCTCTCCAAGGTTAAGTATGATAATTTATTATTCTCACATTAATAAAAAAAATACTAAATCTTTCATGTCCATTAGTCCTCGAATGATTTCGCAAATGGATTAATCAATAACGCTGTATTCAAATATGCCTTGACGTTGGGAGGTCTCGTAAACGACCAATGAAAACGCTGGAGTCTGAACTTTCCTGTATGTTACGCATCAGCAACGATCAATCATAACGATTACGTCTCAAATGAAACAAGACGGCCTTTTGCTACTTGAAGTTATGTTTGAATAGTGACGGAACCTATGCCTCGGGCCATCCGGTTTCTTCAGATACCCGAAAGAAATATTCGTGCCTACTGCAGTCCCCCCCGGTCCCTTTCCCTCCCCACTAATAATGCGCCAACTGAACAAAACTGTTGTTCCTACGGCAGGTGAATAGCAATCCAATAGGCCTAAGATTTATACCAAAAAAGCAATTTCTTCCAAAGAGATGGTAATTGCCGGTGGAGAGCAACACCTGCCAGGGTATTAATCTCCAGCAGTCGTGGATAATGTATACACACACTATGCAGCAACGACAGGTGAATGTGTTCCTCCAGTGATTCCATAGGAGGCAACTTGTTTTTCTGAAGGGGGATGGCAAAGAGGAGAGATGAAAGAAATTGTTGTGCAATTTATCATTGCTTAAATGGTCGTTGTGAGTTAATAGCGAAAAGACATATATGTTGTTTCATCCAAGGGAGTTAGACGTATATTTACCGATGAGGTCAATGCAGATAATTTCAGTCATTCGTAAGAATTTAGGCCATCATAACAGGAAAAAAAGCAGAACACAAAATACAAGGATCTATTACTCAATGTTAGTATTCCTTTCGTTCATTTTTTGACTGCACTATGTCTAAGGAGAAGTGAATTTAGAAGAAAGTACAATGATAACTATGAAAACCAAGCACACTTGATTATTCTTGCCTTTGTTTCTGCCAGAACTAGGAAAACTATATCGGATTCGCTACAAAAGATGGACTGAAGGAATCGTTAGATTATAATTTAACTTCAGGTTGAGATTATAACTGCAGATAACCGATTATAATCTAATTGCAGAATCTTCGTAGGTTAAGCTTATAATTTCAACCTACGAAGATTCGGACTTTGCTCTCCTAATTTTGAAACTCCTAACTGATTTTTCCTGTCCATTTGGACTTACTGATCAGCAGTCAAGTCAACCCACTTGACTCCTTGGAACTTTGAATCATGCATCCATTTGAGACAACGTATTCTTCATTCAACCTGAATTGTTTCCCCTGCAAGTTTCCAAGAAGCCGCAGACATGGCCGCCTTAAATCTAGTCATTTGACGTATTTACAATTAATGCACAACATTTTATTAATCAACTTATAAACTTCCTGATATGAATTCATAATCGAGCTTTGTGTCGTCCTCTACGTGGGTATTCCGTTATTTTCTGGCACCAACCCAATTGGCAGGAAACTTTTATCTGTTCCAAGGAATTTGAGTGCGTGCAATGTATTAAACCAGGCTGCTTAACAAATATCATTAAAAATTAATGTTCGAGTGGTCGTGCATCATAATGGACATACACATGCAATATTTTCACAGGCAATAAAAAATGATGACCACTTCACTGGTTTTTCTATCAAGGTAAACTACAGCACATTCTTCAGATGACTGGTAAATTTGTGACAGGAAGCCTACTTTCGACCGTAATTACCCATTGGGTTATCAATTTGCATCTTTGTGCGTGTGTGTGTGTGTGTGTGTGTGTGTGTGTGTGTGTGTGTGTGTGTGTGTGTGTGTGTGTGTGTGTGTGTGTGTGTTTCATGATGCCTATTCAGTCAGCCACAATATATGTGCATAGTTATTTTAGACGCTACTTTTCAGTTTATTTTAGCAGTCCATTAACATTAATTGCTATTAGCGTTAACGGGATTTTAGTTAACATTTAATTAAAATAAGTTACATTTTTCTTGCTTTAAATCAATATACCATGCTGCTTGAATTAGAATAAGTGATCCTCATTCTAATTTAAGCAATATCGTTAAAATAATATGGTCACTTTTTCCTGGTTTCTCAGTAAGTGTTTAAAATATATTTGTGCGTTAACAATGGATTTTTAATTTAGCTTACTGAGAACCTTTTAACCTTTATCATTAGTTCAATGATATTCTGCCATGAGAGCACAAAAAGATCAGTTATTAAGGAAGAGTCGATCAGTAGCTTCCCTGATGCACTAAAATAATGAAAATCGATGTCAGCACATGATGGGGGGGGGAAACTTTTTCATGATAAAGATATGAAGGAGAAATCTGAACATCAGAAAGCGTTCAGAATACTCAGAACATGTAAGAAAAATGCAAAATATATAGGCAAGACTACCCAAGTTCTTCTAATTCCTGTGAGGTCGTTGTGTGAAAAATAACGTGACAAACTTATTTAATATTTTTCAAAGATACGTCGTTTAGATGTTCAGTTTATTGAATGATACTGTTTATCCCTCCATTCTTTTATTATTTTTTGTTTAAGATAACTCTTCGCAGGCTGGCAATGTGCTTTAATTTCTAGTGCCTTCACTGTTCACTAAGTGACGTAGTTCATATCAGATGGGGCCCTCCCCATCTGATAGGAGGGCTAGGAGCCTCCGTAGCTGAGTTGGTATAGACTAGCCCTTTGGAATGACCCGGGTTTGAATCCAAACTATGACGAGAGGAACATTTTTTAATCTTTTCAATAAAATAGTGAGTTATCCGGTCTCATACGGAGATGGAGTTTTTTTTTCTTGGAAACTCGGGTGTTTTATTCCCTCAGAACATGCAAACAGGCCCAGTAAACACATATCTGCAGACATAGAATACTAACGGAAAGATGGAAGGCATTGAAGCCTCACTATCTTCTACTCACATTATTGATCTCAGGTGTAGAGATCCTCCTGGATGGAGATGACACTTGACAGGACAGGGGGAGATAAAGCTATAAAGCTATAGTCTTAATGTTAACACATTAACTGTATTTCTTTCTTCCTCAGTTGTAATGTTCGTTAAAAGGGCTTTCAATTCTTATAATGTAAATATTCCTTTTTTTTTTTTGGTGGGGGGAGGAGATTGCTTAAGTGTTGTGGTTGTTTGAGATTACTTCAGAACTAAACGACTTAGGCTAAGGCCAGTGTGTTGTTATATCTGTAAGTTTCGTTTGTTCTTCTGGCTTTTTTTTTTCCTAATGAAAAACCCAAGTTTCCATTTCCCATGAGACCGGCTAACCCACTTCGGATGAAAAAAAAACTTTATAATGTTTTTTTTTATTTTATTTTTAGTGGTGGCGTGGTGTCTGTTGATAGCATGGTAGCGCACTGGATAACGGTTTTTTTTTTTTTACTCTGAAGAAAGTTAGTTGGGTTCTTGGACTCTTATACGGGATTCGAACCCATACTAATTGTATTCAAAGAATATTCTGTTGCATGGAAGAGGAAAACTAGAAGCACTGTATACTCCTCAAAAATCTGTTCATAGACCATCTTTTGTTGCTGTTCATGCGAGTGACTGATAAGATAAGATAAGTGAGTAGGGTGTTATATTCTTTCATTATAAAACAGGTCTTGATTATAATTCTCTTTGTTGACCTTTTCGTTATTTTACCCTTATTACATTAGTTTATTGTTTGGCTAGGTTAGTTTGAGTTCATCTCAGTAGACTTAAAAAGCTCAAGTTAATATATGGAGGCCGAGGTGACGAGAGAGTTTGTTTGGTTGAATTTCGTTTGCTTCGATAAACTTAATCGTAGTTCTACTGCTACTTCTATTTTTCTTTTGCTTATTACCAGTTTTAATTTTTTTTAATCTGTTATTGATTTTCGTCAGTAACAGATCTTTTTTTTTTTTCTTAATAAAACATCCGGAGTTAAGCGCCTCCGTAGCGCAATTGGAAGAACAACGGTACACTGCGCCCTTCGATTGGAATAGGCATAAGTTCGATTCTCGTCGCGACGGGAGGAATCTTTATCTGGACGATTTCAATCGAAGGTGAGTTAGCCGATCTCATACGGAGGTAGCAGGGTTTTTTCTCCCGGAAACTCGGGTTTTTCATCCTGCATACAGACAAATCGGCCCTTCAGAACACACGCAATTTACAGACATAAAATACTAGTTGTGGTGGAGGTGGGCGGTAGATGGCGTTGATAGAGATGATTCGTAGTAGAGGTTCGGTGTAGTGGTTGAGACAGTTGTAGGTGTCCTCCCGCGATGAGTCTTCGAACTCCTTGGAGGTGTCACGAATAATAATAATAATAATAACTTCTTTTTTCTCCCCTCTTTGTTAAGATATCCATAAAATACTGAAATAGCAAAATGGAAGCCATTAGCGCGCGAGAGAATAAATTTTGTTTGAAATTTTAATCGTGAAAAGCATAACCTTGAATAGCAACACTAAACAATCTTAGAAAGATAACATTTACACCACAATAACTGAGCACCCTTTCAACGCACTTTAATTATTCCGTTTTAAGAGGACCAAAGTCCGCCTACTTCCATATCAAACTAACTAAATCAGTCTCACTTGAAAAGTTATAAATATATTCAGAGGTTTCGAAACGTCCTCGTGTCCTTAATGACACATACAGTTCTTCGAACTGTGCTTCTTAAATACTGTCGATGGATGTCCAGTTCTGAATAACTGTGGAATATTTCTGGTTACCACAAATTTGCAAACAATATCCGGTGATAATTCCCACTGGAGTTCTTTCTTCTCGAGTCTTAGTTGCGTTATCTAATTGAACGACGCCATCTTTTGGCATATTTTGGCTATCTAGCTGCTATTGTCTACAAGTACACTTCGTAGCATCTTCACTGAATTACTTGCAACAGATTAATAACATGTCTGCTTGTTCATCTGATCTACATGCAAGTTAAGATGAAATTTGCATTGTTCTGTGTGTTGAATAAGCATTGTTATTACATATGGGAATTTTTATTATTCAGATCAGTTTCGACAATTGATATTTGGCAATAAATAGCTTTTTTTGGGGGGGGGGGGGAAATAAAAAAAGGTTTAATTTGCTGTGTCATTTCCCATTAAGAATTTACAACAGTAACAATAACACTGAATAGATTTTCAGAATGGAAAATCATAATTAAGAAATGATGTTTTTATTATTATTATTATTATTATTATTATTATTATTCAGGCCTCCATGGAGTCAAAAGACTCTTCGTGGGAGGTCCCTCCTAGGAAATACAGTCCATCATACCACTCCTTTATGCATTGACCGTTCTCGCTCTCACCACTCCATCAGGCAATGCATTCCATGGTTCAACCACCCTCCATGCAAAGAAACCACTCCTCACCCTCTTTCTCACAGTTTCCTTTCGTAACTTCCAGGGATGTAGAGTAGACTTTGTTAATAATCTGAGCAATGCATATGTTAAAATTTCGGTTTTCCAAATTGAAAATACTATATTTAGTTTATAAAAAAGTAAGAAAGAAATGGGAAGACAAGAAACGGGGGTCAAACAAAATACCCCTAGTGACTATACTCGTTTTTCTGGGGGAGGGCATTTCTCAACTGTCTCACACATGATCGATCACAAAAGCTATGAATATCGGTTCGTTTCTTTAAGGCAGGGTAATATTTCTCAAGTATGTGAGTCTCGTGACTGGCTATAAACGGATTCTTCAGATCCACAACATTGTACAACAAGTGCGTGGGATTAACATCAGTTGTTCGTGAATACAGACTTTATGGGTCGAATACCTGAGGTTTGTTATACGGGTGGGATTTACTCTGAATACAACTTCTTTGACAGCTGTACGTTCCTGTTTAATGCCAGCCACACGAAACATGACGGCCTCGTTTGTGTAGCCAAACCTTTAATTGCTATCCTTCACCCCTAAGATCAAGCGGATTGTTATGAGTACAATCCCTGCGACTGCGGCTGCATTTTGTCCGTTTTGTACTATTTGATCCGTGCAAGTAACCTTTACATTCCAAAAAATAATAAGAATAAATTTGAGTGACTCAAGAACTCATAATTTTGCGTTGTGTTGTCGATTTTAAAAAATCCAAGTCTTCGCACGTAATCACACAACACTTAACCGAATAATGTCTTGTTTTTCCTTTTTTTTCTGCATAACCTTGAGTAAACAAAGTGGTAAATAAAATTTTTTGCTTACTAGCACACGCATATTTTTTATCCACATTATATTCTAAATCGCTTATGCAGTACTAGCGAGGTCACCGATCTTGCAAAAGAATATCCTACAACTACAGCACAATATCTTACAAAAATGTACCTGGAAATAGCAATCGTGTCATAATCGACTAACACACTTACCCGAGGTTCTCAGCACCGAAAAACAATTAGTGGACACCACTAATGCATCTGGAATGATGTTGTCCATAATAATGTTAACCTGTAAAGTAGGAAAAATGCTAGTTTCTAAGGCATTCTATATTGAGGGAATCTTTCGGTTGCTTTTTGTGTCATGCATTTTTTAGCTGATGAAAGTTTTCTACTTTCTCTTAAGAAGAAGAACAAACCCCCCCCCCCCCACTTCGGAACCAACATTTTAAGTCACATACACTGTGTTGATATGGATGTTAAAGAATAAATGATCATGAGTGCTTCTTAAATCCATTTAAATCCATTTTGATTGACTTGTAAGTTACTTTACGCATTTCAGCTGGTTTACAGACTGCTAATTAATTTTCACAACAGGATGACTATAATTTTTCGTCATCCCGCAATAATCTTTCGATGCCCCCCCCCCCCTCCCATGCGATCCCGAGAACCCGTCAAATAGTCTTAAACAATGACTTTTGCCGGATTATTAACGACATAAGAAGGTAAAGAAATTCAATATATGTATATATATATATATATATACAAGAAAATTCAATATATATATATATATATATATATATTGAATTTTCTTGTTACCTGTTGTATTGCTAATAAGCCATCAAAATTATTTTATTAAGATGCATAACCAACACATAAGTTTAATAAGTAAATAATCTTTGTAGGATCTTATTAGAGCCTTTGGGTAAGCCACGTAAGCTCACAGAACACTCGCATTGGAATGTGGTACTAAACATTGATATTTATGAACGGACTGTAAAAGATATAAAAAAACGTTCAAAATGAAGACCAGATGTATTTCAATACCATAGGATATTATAATCGTGATCAGTAGAACGTCATATATGCTATTGGAACATAGCTGAAATAAACATGCACCGTCTCCAACTTGCTTTTATCGACTTGGCTAAGAAGGTAAACACTGTCTCGCTAGCCGGTTGCTGATTGTAACAACGATATCCTTACAATAATACGATTGTCTTTTTAGAAGAAAATAGCGTTAATACATTATTCTACCGAAAGTCATGGACACATTCTTCCAGTTACAGGCTGGATATACCCTATAAAGGAGATCTGCGATTGCTATTTGGAAAGACACGATGGAAAAAGTCAACAGACTTCCAGTGACTAATGGTAGTCGGATATCATTTAGGGACAATGGCTACACGAGGCTATTGCATAGCATTTAAGACCACAGTTCGAATATATTAAAAAAAAGAATGAAGTCCACGAGTGACACTGAATTCAAAGTACAACAAGATATGACTACAATACTGAAAGGACGCTACTTCTCCTTTGTAAACTGGCTATCTCATTTTGACATCAAATCCTAGAAATAGAAATAATCTGTGTCTGGATAAGCGAGCAGTCGCACAGTTCCAAATATTTTCAAAACACATCGATAGATGCAGTTTTAAGGATATACAGTAATCAACTGGAACAAAGGAAATCACTCCTGAGTCACACTACACTTTCAGTCCAGTGAGTGTGTTTGAGTGTCAATGCAAAGTTGCTTCTCTTGGTATGGATTAAGTCCACTGTCGACAAAGAATCATGTTGGCTAGGTCCTGTTGTGACAGGGTCATTATTATTATTATTATTAAGACTTCGTTTTAAACGTAACGTAATAGGGGGTAGGAAACGTAATAAAACTTCGTTTATTACGTTTCCTACCCCCCCCCCCCTCCCACCACTACCACCACCACAGACGTCGACAAAACTCGATCATACTAAAGAGCATTGTCGATAACCAAGTAAAAAATACAGACTGGAACTCCCTACTTAAAATAAATGATCCTGTAACATTATACGAGAATTTTCAACTAAAGTTCACAGAAATATACAAAAAAGCAACAAAACCTACACAAACGAGGCGACAAACAGACAACAATCCATGGATAAATGACGACATACTAAATACTATTACTGAAAAAGAAAATCTATAGAAAAAACTTAAAAAGTCACCCAGTAACACACATTTACAAACCTTATACAAAAACACAAGAAATACACTAACAAAAAAATTCGTAGGGCAAAAAGACGCTACTACTTCCAAAAATTCATGGAATATAACGACAACATTAAGCAAACATAGGCTACACTCAACGAATTAGTAACCCGAAAAAAGAAAATTTCAGCACAAGATTTTATTGCAAAAAGCTTCGGTCAGGACACAAACCAAGAGGAACTAGCAGACTCATTCAACCATGCTTTCACAAACAACATCACACAACTCAAAAAAGACAAACTACCAACGATCAACAAAAAACTACCAACACAAAGTCAACAACAAACGATGTATTTTCCACCCATAACAAAACAGGAACTGAAAGAAGCAATCCTACAACTAAAACCAAAGACCACTCCAGGAATAGACAAAATAAGACTCACAGACCTTATAACACACTTTGAACAAATAAATCCAATACTTTTGAAACCCGTGAACATAATATTCGACACAGACATTATTCCACAACAACTAAAAACTGCAGTAATTACGCCAATATACAAACACGGCAAAAGAAACGATACTCAGAACTACAGACCAATAGCTACACTATCAGTCATCTCAAAAATTCTAGAAAAAATAACACATACCAGACTACAGAACTATTTACAGAAGTACAACATCATCTCACAAAACCAATACGGCTTTCAGAAAACAAAAAGTACCATTACTTTATTAGAAGACATCGCCGACACAATAAACAAAGCTCTCGACAAAAACAAGTACGCCGTCCTTATACTGCTGGACTTAACCAAAGCATTTGACACACTTGAACATGGCATACTACTCACCAAACTATACTCAATAGGTATAAGAGGAACACTGCATACATGGTTCAAGAACTACCTCTCAAACAGAACACAAGTAACAAAAATAGGTACATGTCACAGTCGGAGTATACAAGTAAAACACGGTGTACCTCAAGGTGCCATATTATCACCCACTCTATTCAACATATACATTAACGATGTTCATAACATATCCATAAGAAGTCAAATAAGATGACACTGCACTACTAGCAATCCACACAGACATTAACACAGCTCTCTGCAAAGCACAACAATACCTAAACGAAATCACAACATACTTCCACCAAAACGCAATTCTAATCAACGCCACCAAAACACAGATGTTGATAATACACAACCCAAGAGTCATATGCCCTGCATCACTATCGATACATTGTCACACATACCGCTGCATTAACAACAAAAATACCTGCCAATGTTCCGAAATCAAATCTGTAATACACGCAAAATACCTCGGTCTCTATATAGATTCCCACCTTAAATGGACAAAACATATAGAATACCTACACACCAAACTCCGGATCATCGCAGCAAAACTCTTCAAAGTTAAAGACATTATTCCACCCAACATAACAAACTCCTATATCACGGTATCTGCGAATCCCTACTCAGATACGAAATAACAGTCTATACAAATACATCAAACAGCCACCTAACAAAATTAGAAACACTACACAGGAAAATCGTGTCAACAGTGATCTGGACACCTTACACGCAACAACCAATATCCGAGAAGCACATGGCGATACACAGAATTCTGAGCATTAAAAACCTGAAACACTACATGACATTAACAAGGAATTACTTCAATATCATCTATCGAAATAACAGAGACACAAATAGTATAACACGACCTACAACAACTCTCTACATCCACACACCCTTCAACAACTCATACGGTTCTTTTGTGAGATCACATCAGATACCCACGCAACTCAACAACTTACCAAGAAAGTTAAAACACGTAGATAACTACAGAACATTAAAAAACGAACCCTGGAAAATATACCAACAAAGTTAAGAAACCATTAGCACTAATATACACATCACAAATCACTAGCATCCAATGCCTACATCCCATACATAAACAGTAGCAACAACACAAATAGTGAAGGCTAAATCCCACTCTCTTCATAAAAGCTAACCGAAGCTTCGAAGTAGGTGGGATTAACTTGCCTCACTCATCTATAAGCTAGCCTTATAAGCAAATGCAGAAATTTGTATGTATAATCATTCTTTCTCAAACTTAAAAATAAATAAATAAATAAATAAAATAAAAATAAAATAAAATAAAATTATACAAAAAATTCTGTATAATCTTCATTGTTAAAGAAGAACATGTGTTGTAAATACATAATATAAATGCAAAAAAGTATTATTAAAAATTTTAATTGAAATCCAATGTAGGAATTGCAGCACTTAGTGCTGAACTCTGTAAAATTATAAGATGCAATGTCACACAAGATGTTTATTGTATGTATAAATATTTTAGAAATCAATAAATATATTATTATTATTAAAAAAAAAGAGAGACCTCCAGGGAGTCAGAGACTCATCGAGGGAGGCCACATACTACACACACCAGCTGTCATATTTATTCATGCATTCATTCACACTGCTTGCACTCACAATATCCAATGGGAATCCATTCCAAGCACGCACCACCCTATGAGAGAAAAATCTAGTCCTTACCTCCCTTCTTAGCGGCTTTCATTCTCAGCTTCCAAGGATGCCCTCTCGTCCTTTCCCTCCCTCCATAAATCGAAAAATTTCCATCAATTGAAATCCAATCCTGTATGACCCTTTCAGAAGTTTTTAAGTCTCAATCATATCACCCATCTTTCTCCTATTTGTCAGTCTCTGCAGTCTACAAATTCTCAATCTGTCTTCATAATCAGTATTCCACAATCCTGATATCATTTTTAACACTCTCCTTTGCACTCTCTCTCTCTCTCTCTCTTTCTCTCCAATATATCAGAATCACAACAGAAACAGGAGACCAGACCTGCGCACAATAGTTCAAGTGAGGTCTTATCAAAGCCTTGTAAAGAGACAAAATAACATCCTTATCTTTACATGTGAACGTCCGTTTCAGCATTGCAATGATCTTTTGAGTTGTATTTGCAATCTTTGCCACATGGCCCCTGAACTTCATCTTCCTATCTACTAACACTCCAAGATCCCTAGCCTCATCAGTTTCTTCTAGCCTAATAATACCACAAAATAATACGACATTGGATATCTAATGACGCCTAAGTGAATGACTTTACATTTACTGACATTGAACTGATACTCATTCTCTCATGCCCACAATTTCAGCCAATTCAAATAACTCTGCAAGTACTGCATATCAATAGCATTCCTGAATACCCTACCTAAAATTTTGCATCATCAGCAAATAGCTGTATGTCGCTTGTCAAATCTTTCCCGATATCATTAATGTACAGACTGAATAACAGTGGACCAAGCTGATTCTTGTGGTACACCACTAGTTACCTTAAATTTTGCAGACTCACATCCCCCGTATACCACATATATAGAATGTACGATTGTAAATACCTATTAGCAAAAAAAAAAAATAATAATAATCTTCAGACATCATGCAGTAGCCAGCACAGAAGTCCAACCAGAATCCGACAGAACAATTATGGAAGAAACTGGAACATAATTAGAGTACGGCTGAAACGTCCACTTTTTTTTTTATGTTGCTTCCACCCAGGAAAGTTATTTGCATACCTATAGTACATTTTGTAGTGGGTGAGGTAAGGATTTTTTTCTATTTTTATCAATTTTATGTATATAATTGTATTTTAACTACTTTTTTTACCTAGTCCCGAAAGCCTGCTCTAGCGACCCAACATGGAACTTTTTCAAACCACTTCAGGTCTCCAATAAGCAGGGAGGTAGTCTCACACGGGGTGATGAAATTCACCTATCACCTAGAGACAACACAAGCATCCATGCCCACAGTGGGATTCGAACCTGCAGCCTGTTGGTTAGAAAGCGGTATTCTTACCACTCGGCCACCAGGATGGCAAGTGAGTTTTTTAGCAGAACTCCCCTCACTAATTCTTTGCAACTGTTATTATGTCCAATTACCATTTAATACCGGATATCTTTAATATATACATAAATAAGTTCGCTGTCGTAAAATTAAATTCCTCGAGATGTCAGAAGGCTCATGTTTCTATATTACTCGTATGTAAGAAATCGTTCATTAAAACATTGCATGCTGTTTATGTAAGGATAAAACGAGTGTCTTTAAGTGAAGATAATTTTCACCATCTGCTAGTAAACGTGTGAGGTAGCTTGGAAGGGTACAATGTTTTGGTGTCTGGAGCAGAGTTTCCAGATTATTATTCTAATTTTTTTTTTTTTTTCTGAAAAAATTTGAAAGCATCACGTGAAAAATCAGTATACATTACTATTAATTTTGAAAATGTGTCAAAATACTAGTTGAAAAATGTATTATAATTCTTAAAATATGATAATAAGAAAGTATTAAAACATCACACAAATTTGGTTAGATCTTTTAACCTTTACAATATGATATGACCTTTTCATATGATAGAAGGCAAACTAGCAACCTAGGTAGTGAAAAGACGTTGATCCACCCAGGATCGCTGAAATAAACATTTAATCTTTTCGCTCTCCCTTTTGTGAAGACCATAATCCATAATGATTAATTACAAAAGTCTTCACTAGAAATGAACAAAAACTGTTAATGACAGGTTAGGCAAAAGCTCAGCATAATAAGCTTGCATTATAGTAATGATGGTAAAAATGAATACACATTATAATGTTCTTAATCCGAAAATTTAAAACTTTCGGATTAAGAATTAAAGTTGTCCGCGCGGTTAGCCTCTAGGCTAACCGCGCGGGCAACTTTTAGGTGATGTTACGTTTGTCTGTGGAAGGAGTGTCCCAGGTTCGATTCCCGTCGAAGACGTGAGGAATTTGAGGATCTGCCATAGCCAAGTTAGCCTATGAAGTTAGCCGGTTTGGGGCGCGGGCAGTAGGGTTTTTTCCGCCAGTTTATCTGGCGTTTTTCATCCCGCAAGCAGGCAAACCGGCCCCGTGAACACACATGGATCTACAGCCATAAATACTTAACACCCATGAGGGGGGGGGGGGCTCAAAACCCCGTCCCCAATAGGGACGGGAGAGAAAAAGGGAGGAAACTCCATACGAATAAATAAATAAAACCTAAAAGTTCAGCAGAATGAGTTGAGAAAAAAATGTAAATATTATTTCATACCATAAAAATACTCAAAAAATGTTTCTGATTCATACCAGTCTTCGCGCGAGAAGAGGCCTAAATTCCCACAAAGTTATGCGATTCGCATGAAATATTTTATTCCATAATGTATAAAGTAAAAATAGTATTCTATAGTGCTTTAGATTTATTTATCAGAAAAAAAATCCTACCATTAGGATAGGTATTTACGATTTTTTTCTTTCTGAGACAGAGGTGTTATTCACCTTTAGGTATTTACCAAATTTACATGACTGTTTTTCTTTTTCGGATTTTAATTTTCCTTAGTTTATTCCTATTTTTTCATACCGATAATTCTATTCATATATCCTATTTTTTTGTTTTAGCCACAAAGCATTACTACTCATTAAGTAGTGTGTGTGTGTGTGTGTGTGTGTGTGTGTGTGTGTGTGTGTGTGTGTGTGTGTAGTTGGGGGGTGGAGAATTTACAATCATTCTTCTTTCAACATGACCACCGCTCCATGTGTTGGCCTGGTTGACCGCCTGGATAGCACATACGCTCTCTGAAAGGCTAAATGATAACCTTACAAGATAAACGACGTCAAAACTCTAGGTCGCACACGTACCACTTACTATAAGTTATTTTCCTTAGTTTATTCCTATTTTTTCATACCGATAATTCTATTCATATATCCTATTTTTTTGTTTTAGCCACAAAGCATTACTACTCATTAAGTAGTGTGTGTGTGTGTGTGTGTGTGTGTGTGTGTGTGTGTGTGTGTGTGTGTGTGTGTGTGTGTGTGTGTGTGTGTGTGTGTGTGTAGTTGGGGGGTGGAGAATTTACAATCATTCTTCTTTCAACATGACCACCGCTCCATGTGTTGGCCTGGTTGACCGCCTGGATAGCACATACGCTCTCTGAAAGGATAAATGATAACCTTACAAGATAAACGACGTCAAAACTCTAGGTCGCACACGTACCACTTACTATAAGTTATTTTCGTATTATATTCAAAACATCAATGTCAATTTCAAAAAAGAAAACTCGAAGTTCTCCGCATGAGCCAACTCTGTGATTCAATCGCTGTCATCCACTGTCTTTCGTGGTCTGATGGATGAGTTGTTGCTACTGACAACATCGTCAAAGGTTGATCTCCAGTAACCATAACTTATTGTTTACACCTCTTTTGTGACACTGTTCACACAGCTCAAGGCTAATACCGAGCATATTAAGGTCGAGTGTGTCAGTTTTTGAAGCACTTCCCATTCTTTATATTTCTGGTTAATTAAGCAGCTCATAAAAAAACCTCAACGATAAGATCAACAAGTTCTTTATAGTTTTCTCTTTGTGTTCAATGGACCTATGATTGATAGTAATGACTACAATAGGTAAAGATAGTACGTGGACTTGACTACGCTATGGATAATACACCACAAGCGTTTTGAAACAAAGATACTCGTATTTGGATAAAATATATTATTTATTTAATGCAAGTAATTTCTTATATGCTAAAGATCTCTTAAATATAGTGTGTTAAGGTAAGGAACTACGAGATAACACAAGTGTTTACCGTACTCTCTTCATCGGATGCCTTTTAACATCGTTGATATTTTGGGCCAGCTACCTCTGATTGGCTAAGGGTGAAAATTGAATGCCCCTCAGTTTCCAAAGGTTAGATAGTTAAATAAGCTTAAACGGCTTCACCTACTCCCTTTGGAGAATAAAAGGCTTTTAATAGATTTATTTGTCTCTAGCATTAAATCTGTAAGATGAATGGGGGAACCTAGATATATTATGTGTAAGAATGAAACATACTGATAAATAAAGAAATGCTATATAAAGAAACAGTATATCCCTAGAGTCTACTATACTTCATAGACGTTTTTTCACTTGACTGTGCTACTAATTATACATTGGGTGTATCGTATGTATATTGGGTTTTATCCTTTATCCAAGTGTTAGCAAACAAAGTTTGCGCCTGAAGTACTTTCAGGACTGGGGAAACTCGTGGTAAAGGTGGTATAAGTTCTCATCACTTGCCTTAGTATCTCCCATAATGCAAAGCATCTCCTTGAGGACATGTATAATGCATTTAGAGAAGGGCCACTACCCAGACCGTTTCGACCTTTATTGAGGTCTCATCAGTGAGAGTGGTCTGGGGGACCGCCTAATTTTTAGAGAGGTCTTTACTTAAACAGCGCCTCAATAAAGGTCGAAACCGGTTTGGGTAGTGGCCCTTCCCTTAATGCATAGCATTATGTACGAGATACTACGGCAAGTGATGAGAACTTATACCACCTTTACCACAAGTTGCCTTCAGTCCTGAAAGTCCAAATACTTCAGGCGCAAACTTTGTTTGCTAACACTTGGATAAAGAACAAAACCCAATATATAATTACTATACATCTTTGTATAGTCGACACTTGGAGTTAATGTCAATAACTTGTCGACTTCGAAAGAGGCATTATCATATCCGTGATGCCATATCAGCGGCCTATCTATTCCTGACATTTAAAAAAAAAAAACTATATTACCCAAAATCAACTGTAGGCAACATCAACAGCCGATGCGAGAGTACCACTAGTAACCTCACATGAAGCGACCAGAGGGTACAGCGAAGGACGACACAGAAATTTCGTTTCTATGGAAGGACAGCTGCACACAAGCCAAACATCAGACGTGAGAATGAACAGTGCAGCCCATACTGGCATAAAGAAGAATATTGTAAGTGGCTTGTAAACATTCATGATATGGGACAGTGAATCACACAATTCATTTTTCCGATCGGATGGGCAAGTGTAAGCATCGTGGATGTCTGAGAACACCTTATGCCCCGTGGTGTAGCTACAGCTTTTCCCGCGCCTCTCAATACACACCAAAAATACTACAAAAAGTCTAAACGACGTATAGAAAATAAATTGAGACACTATGTTTATTTTTGAAGTAAAACTTTAATGTCAACATTCTGAAATGTTATTTTTCTTGCTTTTCTGTTAGGAAAATCGTCGATGAGATTGTCGAAGTTTATTTCATAGTAATGTAGGTAATTCTTAATCAATTTTATCTAGAAAAACTCCTCTCACAACTAGCAACACTTGCAGCAATTGTGAGGAAAACTCGCAGTAGTATTACAATAGTTGGAACTGAGTTCTCGAGACTGTATTTTAGAATTAACTGCAAAAGTTCAAAAAGGTTCCAAGTGCCGCCCGGGACGGACCGTCTTCCCCCCCCGCCCCAGCTACGCCTCTGTTTATGCCTGACTGTAGCATCTTCCCAACTGTGGTAGATCTGAAGCTCTTTCTTCTGGTATAGATTCGATTGCTTGTAGCGTCTGGAAGGATAATCAGCCGCAGATAATTCAACTACTTCTGGATAACTCAATACCTCCTGCTTTGTGGCAAGAGTTAGAAACGAACTCATGGCTGCAAATGCTATCAAGGCATGATTTCAGTAAAATAACATGAAAAAATATGATGAGCTTGCACTTAAAAAATTATTATGATTTTTTATATCAGTCCTTTCCATGAAAATTTGAAAACCTATAATTTAGTGCCGTTGGTGAAGTAAGGGTGAGATAATTGGATAATCCAGGAAATCTGTGCTAGAAGCCAAATATTTCAAAGTTATGAAAATTGCCTATCACCTAAATACATTCAAAGATATCTATACCACGGTGGGATTCGAGTTTAGCCTTTCAGAAGGCGTATATGCTATCCAGGCGGTCAACCAGGCTAACATATGGTGCAGTGGTCATGTTAAAAGAAGAAGATTGTAAAATATCTCACTTATATTACAACGGACTGACGGAGTATGCCCAGACAGGAAGAAAATGTAGTTAGAGCCCAAGGAAGCAAACGCGTTATGAGCCTTCGTAGCTCAGTCGGTATCGTCGATCATTTTTAGTTAGAAAGACCTAGGTTCAAATCTCGTCTAGGACGGGAAGAATGTTTATAATGACTTTTTAGTGAAGGACAAGTTAACGTTCTCATAAAGGAAGTGGAACAGTTTTGTTTTTTCCCTCCCGGAAGCTGGGGGGGGGTTCGTCCCATAAAACAGACAAACTGTACAGAAGAACAAGGTCTATTATCAGATATACACCACGCTGACCTCATAGCCTAAGTTGTTTCAGCGTAGATCCAAAACAAGCAGTCAACATACTTTCAGATATGCGTGCACTTTAAGTTGCTCTTTTTCGGAGAAACTTCAAGTGCCTTACTACTTATTTTAACACAATTCATTTCGCATGTACTGGCCATCTAACCGTTAAGCAATTGTAAGATATTACTCACAATGATATATGTTGAATGCTTTTCATTGCATTTTAAAAAGCTTGTTAAGTCCGAAGAATCTGAAACTAATTTCACTTTTTAAAACATTTATCATTTAAGGTTTAGAATAACCGGAAAATAAAATTCTGACTTTTGACTGACGTTGGTTTTTAAAGATTAAAATCATTACCGGATCATGAACCTAAAATCATATATTTGATCGTTGTTTCCAATTAAAGTATACCTCTTCTAAAGCAGGAAACAGTAAACAAGAAAATTCTGGAGTAGTTCAAGAAAGTCACACCAGTTTAATCAAAATAAAGTAAATGGAATAATATTTTTGCCATATCATTTACAATTTACAAACCAAAAAACTTTCTGAAAGAATAGTCTGAAAAAAATTACTGTTTTTTAAAGTTTAGTATTTTTCATCTCAAATTAAAAAGTGAAAATTAAATATGAAATAAAGCACTTAGTAAAAGGAAGCTAAGAAAGTGAACACTGTCTATTGCTGATAACGGAAACTGAGCTTAAAATGACGAAACTAAACTTGACTGTAGTTGACAGCGACACACCTGATAATTAATATAGTGATTTGGTTAAGATTATTTTGAACAAAAACTATCGTATTTTCAACTATCGTATTGGTAGCTGTGACTTAGTATTTTAAGAAACAAGGATAAAATATTCATATTTAATGGTTCCGATAACGTTCATTTGGGTTGTTTAGAATTAAAAAGTGACATTTAATGACATGAAAGGGGGGGGGTATTTATCAGATTGTGCGTTTTAACTGATATTTGTTTATTTCAGGGAGAGGAAAAAAATACAACCTAAAAATACATTAACTAAATTAATATTCACTTAATATTGTTAAAATTCAGTTGATTCATTCGGTTATGATCAAGTGAGTAATTATTCTTTGCTATTAATCGCAACAGAACAAAAATGTGTCTACATGTTATTTCGTTATCATCATAATGAAAAAAAGAAGTATTTTCCATTTTCATAATCCATTTTTTTAATATATTTTTCATCGTTATTGTCTTCTAGAACTGATCTTTTCATGGAATCCTTGAAATGGAAATTGGGAGTATCATTTTTCTGTCTGTTCCTGTCTATCATACATATCGCTAGAGGGCAGCATTTACAACCTTTATGGACAAGCGATAGCGCAGGGAAGCTTTATGATGGTAAGTCTCGCCTCTGTCAGCTCGTACGTGAAAGTTTTCAAGTGATATCGTTCAAGAAAATTTACAGATATCAGTATTATTTAAACCGAGATAATTCCCAGAAGCTGTAACTCATTGAATCCTTTGTCGGATTATTTATCAAATCTTTATAAATTCAACAGACAAAAGACGTAATATTTTACGTCATTCTTCTATTGCTTCGAACGAAATTTTCATAAATAAATTTTTATTTATTTATTTATTTTAATATAGAGAGGCTAGAAGTCAGTCTTTCAGGATAGTCTTACATTATTGTCCTTACAACGAATTTGATATCTAATATGTTTTCATTTTATTTTATTTTATTTTTATAACGTTCACTCTGTCATACGGACTCAGATTTATATTTATTCAAGCTTATACATAAATGCTGTACAGACCGTAGAGGCACATTATGGTTGAAAGAGTCCAAGGACACTACAGGACTCGAAAAGGTCCTCTAGAAACAGGGTTACCATATTTTTAAAATCGAAACAAGGATATATCACCGCACTATGAGGAAATCTATCGGGTCACCATACTACAGCGATGTGATGATGTCGTCATGACTTTACTGATATTTCTATTGATGTCATCAGTAGAAAGCATAGGAAAAATAGGTTACTTGAATATCTTTTCATTTAAACAATAGTTCCTCTAATACGGAAGATAATGAAAGATTGGAGGTGACTGATTCAGATTTTATGAGACCACATAAAAATTTCATAGTGATAAATCTTTTATATCAACGAATTGATTTTACAATTCGTTACAAAAATAACGTTTTTAGGTAGGTAAACAGGAATGAATTATATATAAAAAAAGAGGTTCTTCTTAAATTATTAAAATATTAGAACATAAGATCAATAAGCTGGCCAATACTCAAGTACGTCGTCAAAAATAAAATAAAGTAAAAAAAAAATACAACAGGGTATCTATGAAAAATATTGTCTGTGGCTTGTTTCATTCTTTATAACATAATTTACTTGTTTGTGTTATTCTTCTTGTAAATGTCATGACAGCCTAACGTCTAGGCGCAGTCATAAAACATGACAGTAAGCCTATCTAGAAATGAATTCAAAACGATGCAGTATTATAAAATATTTGAAAGAGAGCTAGCATTAGCATCGGTACATCGAATTTGATAGACAGAAATGGTAGAATGAGATCAAGATATCCAAGTTTTATTTACTTATTTCTTTTGCAATACGAAAAGGATAATATTCCGCCTCCACAGAAAGAATTTAACGCCATCTATTGGCCGAAACTATCACAAGTTTCCTACTTATATTATTCAAATAGAAAAAAAAAATGCAATGACCGGAGTAGGCGATTCGTTGTGGATAGGCTTCCAGTGTATGAATAGTAATATAAATCGCTCCAGAGAGAAAATAAAATTGTTACTAACCAGTCAGGAGGCTGAATGCATATATTTTCCTTTTCCCATGGGTCAAATATCGACATAAAATGTGAAATGTCCCTCTTAGATCTGTTTATTGGAGTCAAGGTGGTGTTGTATTTGTGAGACTCAGTTTAGAACTGGAATAGCTCTTGCCCATATTCGTGGAATTTCAGTTTCAAAATCTACATACTTGTTATTGTTTTATAAATTTTTTTTCTTCTGCTCTATTTTTCTTCTACCCTGGTATTGCCACGTCAGTGAACCAAACGCATTGTTATCAGACTAGGCTAGTGTCCAGAATACAGTATTGAGTTCCGAATGGTCTATTTGTCAAGTCCCATAATATCTTCACTCTTCACTGAACTTACAGTGTCATAATATCTTCACATTTTCAATAACTAGTTCAATTTTATGTTCGGAATATTGCAAATTAGGAAACCATATTTATCTACACAAACTCCAGAGTATAGCTTTTACAGAAACGATCGTGCCCTTGTTTAGTCTGGTTGAGCAATCTTTCAATAACTGATCAGCTAGTCCACTGTTTCTTTCTTCTTTTTCCATGTACAGTTCATCATTTGCTATTATTACTGATCTTTTCAATTTCTTCTTTATTACATTTGTCTGTAATGCATGTTTTTGAGCAGCAAATTACCAAACTGTTTCTTTCTTGGTGGTGCTCTGCTGAAGCAGGGCGACATTAAGTGACTGTGAGCTTTACGTTCAGTGTCGGTCAGATATTGACCATAAAGTGCTTTATTTTGCCAATCTTTTGCCAAATGATATTTTTTTGCCATTTCTTTCTTCTTATACTTCTTCGTTTGAAACTACTACATTCAGCACTTTTGTTTCTTCTTCTACTGTTTACATGATTTACAAGAGTCCACTTCTTCCACTTTTCCTGGATAGATACGATAGATTTATCTCACTGCGTGGATGGATGCAAGGCATGATTCACGATCATTAATTTTCCTGTATTACGATCAAGTGCGTACCAATCTACTTTTGTCCAGTCAATTATTCCTACTGCGAATCTGATTACGAAGATTACACATGTATGGACTGCTGTTACATACTGTCACCCTCAACGGATGGTTACAGAATCACCCTTCATTGAGTTTGGACTTTAAAACGTTTCTTGTTTTTCATATAATTGGAGATTGTTTCGCTTTTGTCGTCTGCTTAAAGGATGCCTAGATATCTGTAAGATTCTTCTTGGGATAAAATTTTAATTTTACTGCCATCTGCGATTCCTTGCTGTCGGTTATTCTGCCTCGAACTTTAACCTGTTCTACCCATTTATCATGTCCAAATTCCACACAAATATCTTCACTGAAATTCAGACAGTACTCACCAGTGACTCCATTTCTCTGGATGATTTATAGTTAAGATTACCTATGTACAACAAATTTGATATCTTTTCCTGCTGGCTTCGATGTTTCATATCCTAAGATAGTTTTCTTTAAAATTAATGCTACAGGAATCAGTGCTATGATGAACAAAAAGGGTAATCATGAATCGTCTTAGAAATTTTTTCTGTAGCGACTTATATTAACATATTATTATTTCATAGCAAATATTATTTTTATACCTGTCGAAACAATTATTTTAACTTTTTCTGATACATCAATGATTGATAATTGATACTGGTTCAAGAATGTATCGTTTTACAAGAGCTTCTGATCTTTTACTGCTTTTCTTTTTAAATTTTTTAAATTGCTGACATGTGCTCGAATTGTGTTTTCTTTTCATTCCAAATGTAATTTTCACTTTGGGACACCTCTTTCATTGTTTATTCATCTTTTTTTTTTATTGCATACCCTTTCTTTCTGAACTATAATTGCAGCACCGAACATTAGCTGATTTTTATTTATTTTTTTATTTTTATTTTTATTTTTTTTGTAGGAACAGCCTCTAATGCTAAGATGGTTGCACATTTGGCGGCTAAATTTTGTTTTAGACTTTGTTTTAGTGTCGGTAGTTGATGTATTTCTTCGGCGCTCTGTATTGGTTCGACAATCAGCTGCTTTAGTTCCTGTTGACTTAAGTGCTTTTGTTGGTCATCCTTTCAATTACAGCCATTCAGGACTTTCTATGTTAGTTGCTTCTCTTCTGAACCTTGTCAGTCTCGAATTTTACTACGAAGGCCTAGATTATACTGTTACTTACCTGAATACTAATTCATTTTTTAAATTTCTTTCATGTTTGCAGTTACTCTGTCTTGTGGAAAAGACTCGATGACCATTACTGCCAACACCAGGCAGGCATTTCGTGGACGAATGTACGTGAAAGATCGATATCGTGATCACAGCTGCTCTGTCCTGGGAGATGGAAGTAAAACTGTATCTCTTACTGTAAGATATGGAGAGTCAAACTGTGGCGTAGTCAATATGGTGAGTTGTTTTGAAGCTTTATTAGAAAGATTAGATTTTGCTTCTGTTTATCGAAATATATTACCTTTACACTCAAGGAAATACTTATTGCCAGAGAGGAAAAAAACAAACAAAGAAAGAAACAAGGATATTCCAAAAACATCGGACAATATGTTTTTACTTATAAATTAATTTACATCAATTTTTCTTTATCTTATTACAACAGATATAAAATATTTATTTAACTATATGTACTGACAGAGTTTCCAGTGATTTCATGTAGTAATTTGCCTTAGCGCCATCTATCGGGAAAAATTGGACTCTTCCAGCGCGATACACAGATAGCAAAACAAGCATAAACTAATATAAAGTATTAATATTGGTTAAAAAAAATAAATTTACTAAATTTCTTCGTAATACTTTCATTCAATGTGAAATATTTGTTGTCTGCGCTATTTCTCACATGCAAGGGTCTTCGAGAATATAGGTTTTTAAGCAAACGGGCATATTTTGAAATTTATTTTTATGTTACGTAAATGTAGTTGAGAGTCGAATTTAAGATTTTGGCGTTCTACAAATGCTCTTTTACCTTTTTATCTTTTAAAGTTTACTGAATATAAATAACCGAATTATAAAGTAAACTTTATTATAAATACTAACGTTTATTTTTCAATAAACTTTATTATTTCCATACAAATTATTATACACACACACCGTATGTGTATATTTATAATAATTCGCAATCATTAAAAATTTTAAATTACAGTATTATAATAGATTAAATGATCAGCAAAACAAGTGTTTGAAGCAAAGGGAAAGACCAAAACCCACACTAGTTTGAAACGTAATCCAAATCGGCGGCAAATTTTAATTTCTAAAGTTTAAAGCTAAAATACGAACGTGCTGTATATGTGTGTGCTTGCATGTGGATATGCGCGCTTTAATACAAGGCCGATTGACCTATTACTATCAAATAATAGGGCAGTTAATCCTGTCTCCACATTCTGCTTTCAGTTACGTATTGTGATCTCTGGCTGGTTTATCTGTATTGAAGGAGGGGAGAGGAAAAAAACTAAGTATCGGGATGAAAAAAATCCTTCCATCACCAAATGAAATCGATTAACTCACCTTTGGTCGAAAAATCCTCAAATGCTTCTTTTTGTGTACTGGATTTCAATCTGGTTATTTAAAATAACTCATGAAATATTTTATTATTGCCAAATTTTATTATCTTAGTAATATATATATAAAAGATATATAAAAACACATATTCGAGTGATCTTACTAACGAAAGAGAATTTATTCATTGGTTTGCTATTCTATGCTACATTCTGAACTAAAAAAAAAAAAAAAAGCCTAAAGTTAATTTGTATCACCAATCAGATCTATCAAATAATTCCTCCTGATTTAATATGCCATTTCGGGTATAAAGTTGCTTATCAAGGTCTTTCATGGCCAGCAAGCATTACTTTGTGATTAAAACGTGGCATGTTTAGGCTGAGAGATGGAAAGTGAGACTTTTACTGATATTGCTGCGTCATCCCCATTTCTCTCTAGGTTACTGCTGAAAGTCTTACAAACCAATAATATTAATCAAAGTATTTTTACTTACGTAGAAATTGCATTAGAACAGATAATAATAATAATAATAATAATAATAATTATTATTATTATTATTATTATTATTTTGGGCATTTCATTGTATTTTCGCTTACATAGGGTAACGGAACGCTAGTCACTAAAGTGGTCATCCAACGTCATCCCAGGATAATGCTTAAAGAAGATGTGTCCTATAAAGTTCTTTGTTATTTCAAGACAGATAGTACAATAGTCAGCAATGCGATAACTGTCAGGTAGGATTTTTATGTATTATATATTTCCATTATTTATTCCTTTAATATTTTCATTATTATGCAAATTATAGATGGACTAAAGCTCTTTACAGGAAATTGCTAAAACTTAGGGAATTAAGGAAAAATCCCTTATAAATCTATATTGTAATCATTCCTTTATATACGTTTACATGTTTCGTGTCTAATTTTGTCACTCTAAATCAATAATGTAATACACGATTCTCTCTCTCTCTCTCTCTCTCTCTCTGCATAAATGAATTTGATCAACAACGTTTACAGTTGCCCTTCACATCATCTTTATTTTATATAGCAATTTGTTAACATTGTGTGTGTGTGTGTGTGTGTGTGTGTGTGTGTGTGTGTGTGTGTGTGTGTGTGTGTGTGTGTGTGTGTGTGTGTTACTTCCGTATAGTAGAGTTGGTTTTGACAAGACATTATATAGTCCGATTCTAGTGTGTTTTTGTATTAGGGATGGCTTAAATATATTATTTATTATGCCATTTACTTTGACAAAGTTTGATATTTTAGTGTCTATGTCTTTTTCTTCTTCGTATGATAGATCACATCCCAAGTATCTGAAAGTATTTACTTGTTCTAATATTTTATCATCTATCACTATTTTACTTCTTATTGGGTTTTCTCCTTTGAATGCCATTATTTTTGTTTTTTCTTTGGATATTGTCATATTATATTGCTTTGAGATATCATTTAATGATTTTAATGATCTTTGTAAGTCATCTTCTGATGTAGCTAATACTATTTGATCATCTGTAAATAGTAGTGTATCTATCTTTATTTGCGGGGTCATTTGTATACCAAATGGGTTATGCTGTTTCCAGATTGTTAATATTTCATTTATATATATTGAAAAGCAGAGGTGAGAGGGTACATCCTTGTCGTACTCCTCTTGATATATCTTTCCATTTTAAGATGTGTTCTAATTTAACTACTATTTTATTTCCTGTATACATTTCTTGAATAGATTGTAAAAATTAGTTTGGTATGTTTAAATCGGTTAATATTGTAAACAATTTTTGTCTACTAATTTTGTCAAAGGCTTTTTCATAATCAATAAAGGCCACGTGTGTTTCTTTTTGAAATTTTCTTCTCTTTTCTATTAATAATTTTAAAATAAAAATTGGATCTATGCAGGATCGGCCTTTTCGGAACCATTTTGTTCTTCTAGTAATTTGTTTTCTACAATGCTGCTTTGTTTCTCTTTTAATATTCCTGCATATATATTTTATATCCTGTATTCAGCAGGCTAATTCCCCTATAATTATTGCCCTATAACTATAGATTAAAAAACTATTTGTTATATTTGTTATGTTATGAGATTAAAAAACTATTTGTTACATATATGATTACAAAATGATTTCTGTTTGATTTTCTAGGGATGGAACATCGAACAACATTAGGGATCCTCAAGTACGAATGAGAATTACCGACCTCGATGGTAACGAAGTCACTGCTGCTAAAATGGGAGAACGGTTGGTGTTGCTGATCGAGGCTGAAAATGGTAGGAATAACGAATAAAAATAAAAACTTTCGAGTGTAAAAGGAATATTGGAAACCTTTTAGAGCCATCGTTGGATATGCGGAATCCCAAGAAATCGCAGACAAAAGAAAATAAACAGTGGTTATAGCTGACATCTTGATATTCATAAGTCGTTTGGTCTTTGGTATATTTCTTCCGAATGCTACAATGAATAAAGAAGAAATGATGGGAAGACAAAAATACTTATCCAACTAAGGTTTCAAGCTATATGTACTACTTTTCTTATGTACAGAAGAAGGAAATATTTTATTTATGCAATAATTTCGAAATATTGCACGAAAGACCAGACAGATGTGACAATCTGAAAGAATCTTTTTTAAAATTAAAAACCATTGCACATTCAAAAACGAAAAATTAAAATTTGCCTGCTAATTCAGAAATGTTATAAAATTTTGCTTAATTCACTTGGAATCTACCCTTGTAGATTCCAAGTGAATTAAGAAAATATCGACCCTTATATCGACCCTTTGACCGCATATCCTTTAACGACGGTTCTGCCTAATTCATATTTATGTATTGATCTTCCTCCGTGTTTTCCACTGAATCTAAATGTCACTTTTTGATGAAGCACAAATGATGGAACGAGGTGATATTTCTTTGGGTAGAAATATCACCTAAAAGTTTATAAACTTTTTGCAAGGTTTCATAGCAACCTGAGTGGTCTCTTATATTAAGCGCCTCCGTAGCGCAATTAGAAGAACGACGGTACATTGCGCCCTTCGATTGGAAAAGGCCTAAGTTCGATTCTCGTCATGACAGGAGGAATCTTTATATGGACGTTTTCAATCGAATGTGAGTTAGCCGATCTCATACTGATGTAGCAGAGTTTTTCTCCCGGAAACTCGGGTTTTTCATCCCGCATACAGACAAATCGACCCTTCAGAACACACGCTTACAAACAAAAAATACTAGCTGTGATGGTGGTGGGCAGTAGATGGTGCTGATGTTGTTGATTGGTGGTAGAGATTCGGTGTAGTGTGTCGAGACGGAGAGTTGTACAATAGGTGTCCTCCCGCGATGAGTCTTCGGACTCCTTGGAGGTGTCACGAATAATAATATTTGAAGCATTTGTCCATTAAGCTATCGTTCTGGAAGGAACCATAGCCAAATCGTTAACTATATTTAAGATCTTTCAGTATTTGAACTCAAATGGTCCTGCTAATACCATTAGCTGTGAGAGATTTTCTTTTAAAAAAGAAAGAATTTAGTCTACTTGTGGTTCTCTTTATCGCTATCTCTTTTCCGACGACCTTGACTATTTTCACTTCATTTTATGTATCAGAGAATTCTGTGAAATCATAAAACGCCACACAGCAGAGTTTCTTCCAGCATGAATTAAGAACTAATGACTTTTATTTGTTCAAAGATTCCTTAAGTGTTGGCAATAAATAGTATGTCAACCATGTCGTACTATTTGCAGCATTCAGTAATTCTTCATGCATTAGCTTCCGATAGCTAATCGTAGATGTGTGGAGCTCTTTAGCATGTGATGGCACTAACGAACTAGGGCTGGATATGTACTGAAGCAGAACTTTCGTCCCCCCCCACCCGTAATATAACAGCTGCACTTGACAAGGCAGACATAATTTTTTTTGTTTGTTTGTTCTTTCTTCATCTTCTTTTTTCTATGTTCACTAACACTTGATTCGCTTTTACTAGACATTTAAAAATTACAACTAAAGAATTTAAAAAAAATAATAAATGCGAACTTAAGCTAAACAGCGAGAACCCGACAATGTCTGTCAAAGGAGTATTTATATGAGAAAGATGGTGGCTGTATTTTAGAAGTTGTGTTAATATATTTCTCTATTTTTTGTTTTTAATTATTTGTGAAAAAAAGTGTTCCTTTAAGTTGAAATAAGGATGAACACAAATAAAATAATTAAAAGTAGCGAATGGATTCTTTACAAAGTAATGCATGAAAAGTTGAATGGAGAAATTCTACACTCCTCAAAAAATCGTGATCACGGCATCCCTCATTGCCAGCCAGGCTGGCCGAGTGGTTAGCGTGTCCGCTCTCCAGTCAAGAGGCTGTGGGTTCGAATCCCGCCGTGGGCATGGATGTTTGTGATTGTCTGTGGAAATACTAGTGGTGGTGGTCGGCGGTAGATGGCATTGGTGTAGTTGCAGTCAGTTGGTGGATTGTGAGTGGTGGATGTAGAGTAGATGGCTTCCCTCGATGAGTCTTTGGACTCCATGGAGGTGACTAATAATAATAATTTATGCGCCTCGATGTGTTGTGTGGTGTATAAATGAATTTTCGCGAGATATTAATGGAAAACTGTGTCACAAGTAAGAATGATAATTGTTTTCGAGATTATCTCCTATAACGAAAAAATATGATAAAAATGAACAAACGTTCGTATTAAAGTAGCTTTACATTCGGACAATCTTGACCAATAACAAACACAACATAAAGAGGTAACCGCTATTCCAATGAATTAGCTAACCCAGAGCTACTTTAATACGAATGTTTGTTCATTTATATCATATTAAGTTAAGCTTATTTTATAATTCATTTTTATTAATGTGTCACTTAAATTGTCATATATTTTAAAAAATTCTCTTTATAGGTAACTATGGAATATTTGCTCGAGATCTGATAGTGACTGGTGCCACAGAAAGATCCCATGCTCTCACGCTCATTGACAGCAAAGGGTGAGTAGAAAGATAAAAATTTCAGATGACCACTATCAAGTTAAGGAAGGCATAAAAAACATATCAATGATTCAGTTCCAGAATGGTGTATTTTTAAAACTTTTTTAAAATAGTAAAAATAACCAGATACGTTTTTAACAATCCATACTCCTCACTGGCATCACTTTGGTCACAACTGATATCCACTGATTAAAAAGGACAATGTAAGCTATGAATTGATCAGCATAGTTTAGCTCAGGGTTTCTCAAACTGTGTTCCGCGGAACACTAGTGTTCCGCGAGAAGTTCTGGAATTTGCCATTTTAGTTTTCTAAGCATTTTTCATGAATAAATATTTTATAGTAGAAATATTCTGAGGAGAATAATACTCGTGAATATGCCGAAAAGCTCAGACCCGAACCCATAATGGCATCTGTGTATCGTTAATTTTCACACATCAAAACATTTCAACATTTGGGAAAGGGAATACCGCTGTTTATGACGGGTCATAAAAATTGCCTGCAAGCGGATTATAACAATGGATTATAACAATGCATATCCTCTTCTCAAAAATGAAGGAAATGACATCTGTGTAGCAAATGTCAGTGACCAAGCAGCATATTTTTAAACATGGAAATATTCATGAATTATCGTTAATTTTCATACAACGAAATCTTTCAACAATCGGGAAAGAGAATGCCGCCATTTATGATCGATAATAAAAAATTGCCTGCAAGCCGATTACAACAATGGGCGGCGTGTTCTCAAAACTGAACGAAATAACATCTGTGTTGCAAATGTCAGTGACCAATCATCAAGTATAAAGAAACTATTTCCCCTGAAATTGAAGATCAACGTTCTCAGATCTGTATTTGGTTCTCAGATCTAGTAATACTGAATACTTTCTTCGCAAGTTCGTATTGCAGTGTGTAAGTGCTTGTTCTGAAACCGGAGTGCCGTGATTTTTTTAAAAAGTAATAGGAATACAGATTTAAATTCTAATATGAATAAGAGACAAGGCACTTTGTTTAATTTTGGTATTAAGAAATCTCTTATTGAAGGTGTTTGTGACGGAACAGATAGTGAGTCATCCACCTCAAGTCTACAAAATCTCCAGGATGCACAAAAGGAGGGGAAAACTACCAGCACACAGGAGAAAAAGTCTGCATTCACTCGTAAGTACTTATAATAATATTATAAATATATTTGGTGATCAGAACAGGATATGTCAATGAAAATCAGCACAAATCAATTTAATGATGGTTTATTGACGCTTTAATTGAGTCAATTAAATTAAACTTTAATTGATGTTTAATTAATTATTAATTAATAATTATTAATTAATAATGAATGAATGAATTAATTAATATTAATTTATATGAGAGGGACCTTTATATATATATATGTGTGTGTGTGTGTGTGTGTGTGTAATTAATATATATGTTAAAGATACCAAGCTATTTTAAACCTGGTTTTACTCCATTTCCCAAGTAAGCAAACAAACAAATAAGTCAAGTTTGCGCCTGCACGTAATGCAAGTCTAGCTGACCCTGCAGGTAGTGCAAGACCAAGATAACTCATGGTAAAAGTAGAATAAGCTCTGATCACTAATCTTAATATTTACCCATAATGCAAAGCACATCTCCTGGAGGAGATGTATGATGCTTTGTATTAAAGGCAAGGGGCCACTACCCAGACCGGTTTCGACCTTTATTGAGGTCTCATCAGTGGGAGCCAGGCTAGAAATATCAAGATTTTAGTAATACAGAGCTTATAAGTATTTTACCAGAACAAGTTACCATAAGGTGTTTTAACCTTATTAAATAAAAATCTCTGGAGGAGAGGTAAAAGGTAAAATACTTTCTACAATTAATATATATATATACAGCCAACCGCCCATCCACGCATTAAAAATAAAAAAATACGAAATTAAGTATTAGGTATGTATTTTTCAACAACGGCAAAAGATATATTTATTTTAAATGTGAATTATTATTGTTTCATGACCTGAAATATAAATGCACTATACTTCGGGAAGAAATCAATTGCTTCGAGTTACAATCCACCAATAACACAAAGAATACAGTGACCACTTAGGAAAGGAATAATAATATTGAAATCATTAATTTCCAAACTGCGTGGCAACTTTGACTATTTGATTACGTTATCTAAATGTTAAATTTATTCTCTTTCTTTACTGCGTGAAGTTCAAAGCATAAAATGGAAAAATAATACTACTTGGAAACTCCCCCCCTCCGAAACACGCGCACGCACACACACACACACACACACACACACACACACACACACACACACACACACACACACACACACACACACACACACACACACACACACACACACACCGGACTGGCTGGAGATATCAAAGTTATAGTGCTAAAGAAATATAATGTAACAGTTTATTCATTATTGTTATTTCCTTTCATTTTGGTTGTATTTCTAATTAAAACGCTATTAATTTATTTTGATTATTTCCCTTAATATATCTCCTTATTTCTTTCTCTCTCAGATGTATTAAGGAGTCGCCCGTCTTTCCGTTTCTAACTCAGTCTCCAAACTCGAAAAATCTACGAGGTCAATTTTTCGCATTCAAATTTCCCGATGACCCAGCAGTGACCTTTAAGGCAAAAGTCCGTTTCTGTCCGAATTACTGCATACCGGTAAGCGAATGATATTTTTACTTTTAACTCTATCTTGGGAGCCTTTTTAGAACTGGTTATATTTTAAAAATAAAAAATGAAATGATTATGTCTTAAAGTTAGACAATTTGGACTAAATTTTATATAGATTTTATACTTTTTTAGCCAAAGAAAAAGAAATACGTGCAATTCCTTTTATATTGGCACGTTGACGAATGTGAACCTACTCAAGATACAGTTCAGTTTTCTCTTTCAATATGATTAATGTACGCTATTCGTATTATGATGTAAATAACTGGATTTACTATCTGATTTATCATGTTTTAAATAAACAAATCATTTGAATGCATTTCATCTTATTTCAGTTGGGGGAGGGGGAAGAAGGAATACTGTACTCCAAAATGAGGTGTGATCAAAAACAATCCGGATTGGGTCATTTTATAGGGCAACAGCATTCATTTCCTCTTCCATGTCGTTCTCTCCGGTAGTAATAATCTTTTTATTCAATATAGCAAACCAACGGACGGGTGCCATTGTTGAAAACAGTAGCAACAGTTCCGTGTTGTGAACTCAGCAAGTAGTATAGCCTGCAACTTTTTTTAATCAGGATAGTATCATCAAATCATCTTCAAAACCAGCTTGAGATCTGAACGGGGGGGTAGGAAGAAGGACAGAAAGAAAAAAAAAGCGCAAATATAGGAAGAAAGAAGTGTACCAAATGTCCAGTGCCGGATTACCAACCAAGCAGAGTAGGAAAAGGCTTATGGGTCTCACGCTGTTTAAGGGGGGCCCGTGACAACGGTTCAAAATAATATTGATTTGATCTTGAAAGAAAATTACAATCAAGCTTTCTTAAATTGCTTCTAAAAGATAGAAAAAATGAATCAACTCAAAGAAACGAAAACTTCACATTCAAGACTCTATAGAGAAAATACTGTATTAATGTAATGTACCCATTAATAACTTAAAGTACATAAACACGAGATTTCGACTGCCTAGGAACTTCCACAGGGTTTAATCCGGCACTTCAAATGCCACTAGTGCTTTTGGTCGGAAGTCTAGAATAAGCAAAGCAGTGTTGTTGTAACATGCAGTCCAGATCTGGTATCCAAATATTTTGGCATGATCCAAATAATATATCCAATTCATTTAGCTAATTCACTACTGATAGTGATGCGTCTGCTTTCATAAATTACTTGAATGATTTTTTTACATTTAACTCTACCTAGTAATCAGCTTGGGTCCTAAACCAGTTGGAAGGAAGTCAACAAGGTATTTATATTATCAGTAGATGTCACTCCACTTTAGAATTTAAAAACTAATTTTTGATTCTGATCTTCCTTTTTCTCTTTGAAAATAAGTTTTGACTTCTCATTTCTGTGGCAGTTTTATCCAATTTGTAGCAGAACTTGAAGCGCATGCGTTGTTGTTTCAATCCTGTTTCTTTGATGAAGTGGATATTGCAAACAGCGTACTCAGACAATCCCTCCAGAAACATCGCCTCTACCTACACCTCACTTAGCCGAGAAATTTTGCAATAATTGTCGTAATACCATCAATTGGAAAATTTTTTTATTATCGACCGTTTGGATGAAGTTTTTCGAAATAGGAAAGGCAAGGAATACTTGGCTCATGGTCGCTCATTTGAAGATCTTTGAGCTGTTCCTTACAAAACTTATACAACTTAAACATAGTCTTGTGGTGCCTGTGTAGCCCTGTAGAAATGGTATTTGTATCCATAGTGCCCGACTGCCTGAAGAAATATCGTTATAGGTTAGATTTTACTCGCCTGTTAGAAAAACTTTCTTCTTTTATTTAGCAGTTTTCGAGCTAATCGTTCTTTGGCATAGATCGTATGATTTTTTCCTCAGAAATACCAGTTTGAATCCCACAACTCAAATATTTATCATAGAATTTACACTAAAGTTAAAAGAACTCTGCATACTCCTGTATGAGTAAAAGGTGTTGGAGGATTTATTTATATTTATTTTATTTTTTACACATCTTTATTCACACACGTCACACTTTTGCACCCACAGCGAGATGATCAAGCTGTGTGGACAAAGACCTCTTTGGATGGAAGTTCTTTCACTTGGCTATGCTACCAATTATATATTTGGTTTAATCCTTTATCCAAGTGTAAGCAAACAAAGTTTGCTCCTGAAGTATTTTCAGGACTGAGGCAACTCGTGGCAAAGGTGATATAAGTTCTCATCACTTGATAAAGGATTAAACCAAATATATAATTGGTAGCATAGCCAAGTGAAAAAACTTCCATCTTCCAATTTTAATAATAAGGCGTGACACCTTTTGGCAAATGGCATATGGAAATATGACTTCTCCGTTACTTCCACCTTAGTATCACCACCTCTGGGTCTGGTTCCAGTGATGAGCCCTCAATAAAGGTCGAAACCGGTCTGGGTAGTGACCCTTCCCTTAATGCATAGCATTATACATGTCCACAATGAGATGTGCTTTGCATTATGGGATACCAAGGCAAGTGATGAGGACTTATGCCACCTTTGCCACGAGTTTGCGCCTGAAAATACTCCAGGCGCAAACTTTGTTTGCTCACACTTGGATAATGGATTAAACCAAGTATATAAAACAGCTCTTTTGTTTATGACAAAAAAAATGAAGGTTGAAGTAACACTGCGTATTCATCGCAGGAATCCCCCAGAGCGCATCTTCAGCATCATTCTTTATTGTTAAACAACTAATACAAATACCACAAAGAAAAGGAGGTAAATGCTGCAAAACAAATCGGAAGCACTCATCTTCAAAAAAACCACTTCGCAACTATTTTTCCAGCCAATGAATTAGCTGACAATCGGTAATTATCTGCGAAGAAATTGTGCGATGTTAGTCATCGTCCACGAAGGAGTGACTTGAAGCAATAAAACTGAAAACTCAAATGAAAATAAGTAAATAAATAGCGATGAAAGCAAAGCAGGAAAAAAAGTGGCGGTCATACTTCCTTTCCCACTCCTCTTTTATTTTACGAAAAACCCGTGATAGTTTTGTTATCAGATGTAAATTTCTTTATTAATACTGAAATTTTCTTTCAGAGAGATTTGGTTTTCACTTTCAGAAAACATCTTTGATTTAACAGAATTTAAAATATACCAGAAAAAAAGTGTCAATGAGATTTGTAGAATTGTGTGAACTCAACTTTCTCGTGAATTCAAAACGGATGATAAGCTTTTCTTTTGCTATGTAAAATACATTTTAAGAGAGTTCGAAATTCTTTCAAGCGCTTCCCGTAGAGCAGTTGGAAGAACAACTGGAATTGACGCCCTTCTTTTGGAAAGACATAAATTCAGTTCTCTTCATGATAAGAGGGACCTTTATATGGGTGTTTTTCAATTTGAAGATGAGCTAGCCTATCTCATAAAGAGATACCTCTTTAGGAATTATTCTTCAGGAAGTTCGGGTTTTTCATCCCACATACAGACAAATCAGCCAGAGAACACAAGAACAGAAAAAAAATCCTATTAGCGGTATAATGTACAGATGTTGGATGAAGTAATGTACGCGGCGGGTTGTGAAGTATGAGTGACCTCCTGCAATGAGTCTTTGTACTCTTTGGGGGTGCCACATAATGAGTAAATAATATATCCGTTCATTATTGTACATTCATTAATGCATTCTGATAAACGACATTTTATATTCTTTGTACTAGAGGATTTTAAATTGAATCGTGAAGAAATTCAAAAGTAGCTTCGCTATATAAATATCACATTGTAATGGAGAAATAATTAATTATTAGAATTCTTCTTAATTTAGAATAAATTCGCAAAGTAGATGGCAAGGACTGTATTCTATATAGTCATTTGGTCCTTTGAACAGGTGCGATGTTCCGATGCTGAAAATTACAGCTATGGCAGGAAAAGAAGAAATGTCGAAAGTAGATATTGGCGACCACACAGACCAAGTCTCGTCACCAGAAAATTGCCAGATGAGGTTGCAGTACAAATAACTCTCACAGTAAGCGACAAGGAACCTCCTCAAAAAGAAAGGAAAACGGATGTTGATGGTAAGTGCCTAAAACTTCTTTTCAGTGAAACTCAATCAGAAATAATAAAATTCTCAGATGTGAATATTTATCGAATATGTGCTCTAATGTAAAGCCATCTAAACTATGCGATGCAAAAGAGTGTTTAATTTCGAAATTTCCTACGTTCGGTATTCTATGAATAATTCCTGCCTGTAAATCAAGTAATTTGAACTTTAAACACTACAAATAACTCTGGTTGTACGGTATTTAATATCAGGAAGAGCTGTTTTTTTAACTCAACTTTTTTTTTGATGAACAGCTGATGACCTCTAATATGAGAGTGAACAGCTGTTCACTCTCATATTAGAGGTCGATTTTAATTTGCCAAGTTCAATAAAAAAAATTGTGCCTAAATAGGTGAAATGTTTAACTTGTTCCATATCTTTTCCATTCAGGATGCAGTTGATGTTTTCAGTGTTCCCACCTATTTCCATAGTCTTCCCGTTTTAACTGCTGACTTTTATACCAAATTTGTTACAGGACCTATGCTGCTGTTTAGTTAAGGATTTCTGCAGAGTTGTACTTGGTTTATTTAAGTATATAACCTCATCTGCAGCAAAAAAAAAAAAAAAAAAAAAGAAAGAAAGAAAGATGAGATTAACATTTCCAATTTTGATATAATGTTTAATGCCACTTTCCTTTAATGTAATTCATGCAAATGAAGAATAACAGCGGAGATAGTAAGTACACTTGGCTTACACCAGATTTAACATCAAACCATCTTCCTGTATTTCCTTAAATTCTAACTGCTGGCTTATAACATAAATAAAGACTTCGTATTGATCGATACAACGTCCTCTTTATACGATATAATCGTTCGAACAGTGGCACCTTGTCATCGTTTTTCCCCTTCTTGTCAAAGCATTCACAGCACACCCTTGGAAACTCGGGTTTTAAATTCATATACCTTTATATCACCCGCAATCCCTCCCCGCATTTTTCTATCTCCACATTTCCGCCCCCCCCCCATTTCTGTTATACTTCAGCGGTGGCATATAAACGTTTATCGCTATACGCCTGATGCTGTTTCAAAAGACAACCAAGAACATCCTAAAAAGGTACGTTCTAAATTATTCCTTCCTTATATTCTTCATATATCTATGTCTTTAAAATGTCAATAATATGCCCTAAAAATTGATTGAAAAGTCAACGACACAGTAAAAGGGGTACTCCTAAAGATAAATAGGCAAAATAGCCATGAAAATTAACATTAATATGTACTCTTGAATAATTTCTACTACTGTTCTGTCAATTCTTGTTTCACTTAACAGTCTCTCAACCAAATCATGGCAAACATCTAGAATTTTTTTATTTTCAGTTTTCACGTCACTTTTTTCATCTGTGATTCCTTTTACAGTATTCTTTTAATCCATTTTCAATAGCCTCCAGAATACTTCGCTGCCTTCATGACATATATTTTCTATGATCTTTCTGAGTTTTCTGATGGCCTTTGTTTAGCTAGTTAGACGCACTGCTTCGCTTTCTTTTGTTCTTCCTCTTTATGCTTTCAGAGATCATGCTGACTTACTTGCCAAGAACTTTCGATATGCTTTCTTATTTTTATTAACTATTTCTTTATTTTTCCACGGATTTTTACTAACAAATGTTTTTATTTTTTATTTTTATAAGCTTTAATGCTATGTATATTTCGATTTCATACAATTAATATAACACCTAAGCAATCTGTGTGGAGCTCTATTAATACAGCGCCTATCAGAAATCATAACTGTATATCAAACAGTAGTACTGACAAGAAGTAACTTTTACGAAAAATGTCAAAACACAGATTGTTCACAAAGTGTATTTATATTTTTATGCTTATATTTTGTATTGAAACTACAATCAGCTGTAAATAATCTCAAAATGAAGAACCGTAAAGATTTAATGTTATCCTCAAAGAGGTTAGACCGAATCGTATTTGTTCAGTATATCCACCATTAAACTGCAACATGCTCATTAACAACCCTAGGGTTTTTTTTTTTCCCCGACTCAGTAACAGTTTGGTAAAGTAATCTAAATTAAAGTGAGCTTTGTCGCTGATAAAGAGATTATGTTCAACACAATTTGCAATACAAATACAGTGATCTACGACACTTATAGCGGGCCTCTGTATGCTTGTATTTTCTTAGTAACGTAGAAGCTTCTTGGACTTACATTTTTAGAATCTTACATTCAAATTCATATTTCGAATGAAACTTTGAACGTTTTTACTGTTATTAAAGTCTTTTGCTTACAGCATTTAAACTTATGAAGTAGAAAAGCGTTCAAATATTTTTCATATATACATTGACCTGCATTCAACTATTTCTCTAAATATCGCTTTTTCTGTTTGTTTTTTGCAGTGAGGAGCAACGATCTGTTTGTGTATCCCAGCTCCTTTGTGTATCGACTCAATCATAATCCCACCCAGCGATCAAGCGCCATCACACCTCCTGGCAATTTCAAATTTCCTTTAGCTCAAATTGTTGCGTCTCCAAGCACCAACTATCAGCATAATCGATTCCTACAAAGACGTCGACAGTATCCCGATTTCCATGAGCAATCCTACAAGTCACCAGCTGGAGGGAAAGTGTCCACTTCTGCAAGTGAACGGGAACTGATCGTGTTGAGTCCTTCTCTACAAATCAGAAGAACTTTGCAATATTAGAGTGCCTTCTGTGCCATGTACATTGTGTTTTATACATCTCTGTTGTATACATGTTAAAAATAAATTTATACTTGTTTGTCTCGGAACGTATATTTCTCTTCTAGCTGTTACTCATAATTCTATTTAATGTTAAACATGAAATATCTGTTAATATGCTTTAAATTTCCGAAGATGTCAGTAGTTTTCACAAAACAACGCTAGGTGGCTAATAAATAGATTTTCTTTGGTATATCACAGAATTTACGTTAGCTAAGTTATGCATGTAGGAGTTAAAAACGGACGGGCGCTTAATATGACTCCCTTTCTTGGTATTTTTCATTGTAGACGCTTGTTGTCATCATCATCATCATCATCATCATCAAATTCCTGCAATGTACCATCAAGGGGTGTACAGGATATGATAGTAATACATGAAAAATTTAAATCATTACTAACTTCCTATCTACAATTTTCCTCCAAATCAGTCTGTTACTTGTCAAGACTCCACCATTATCACATCTTATATTTCTATTATCTAAGGAAGCGTTTCTCAACCTTTCTTAGCCCAAGGACCAGTGAAATGCCTAAAACAATTCCATGGACCACTAAGTTATGTAATTTTTTTAAATGTATGTCTGGATTACCAAGATTTACATATACATTTACACATATACATATTATATTTACATACAATATTTACTTATTACATTTACATATACAACATTCTACATATACATAAACCATAAACATTTACAAATACATATGGAAACATAATTAAGTTGGAAGTAATCGATTAAAAGTGTATCATCACTTAACATGGTTTTAATTTTTTTAAACAAATAAAGGTATCAGTTTCCGATTTGCTGGGCAAATGAATAGGTATGTCAGCGCCGTCCCGCTGGAACCCCATTCATCTGCCCACAGCAATTTTTATGTTTATATGTCATCCCCATTCATCTACCCACAGTCATTAAGCTCACCCCATAACAACATTTTTAGCGCCGTTGGTACCATCGGGATATGAATGAGGAATGTCAGCGCCGTCCCGCTGATATTTTCATTCATCTTCCCACAACGAAGTTTATCTTTAATTCCCATTCATTTACCCACAGTAACTTTAATATTCTATGTTATCCCCATTCATCTACCCATACTCACGAAGCTACAACAACATTTATCTTCACGCACTCTCTGATTCGACCTGCGATATGTAAACTGTTCCATTCGTTAAGTGCGTTGTTAGACGAGGGGAAAATGTTGTTCTTATCTTACTCCATTCATCATAATACTGAATACGAACTTGTCATCCATGGATTCCATCATGGATGACATCCCCTGCATATACCCAAAAATTTAACTCAGAACATCCCAAAGCCATTAATGCTCCCCCCCCACACACACACTTCCGGCCGATACGAATCGTCTTATTTCCCAGAGGAGTTTTCCATGACCAGCAAAAAAATTTAAGACATCCTCTTATGTGAGGTCATTCCCGATATCTATAAACAGTTCAACCCACGATGTCAGTCGCAAAGTGCCATCCACGTGGTCCGGCGCATTTTCCCGCTAGCGACCGTATGTCGTACATACCGTACGCATATGATTTCTCCATGCTTCCTATGCAAGCTCATTACTTGAGAAAGAAGTAATATTTATTTGTTAATAAATGCATGTATTTGTAAGCATTACATTTAGGCTTTTTTTTGTAGACAGAAGACATCTTAAGCTTGGCAATAATTGAGCTTTGCGTTGTGTATAGAAAGCCGATGCTTGCTCGTCTAGTGAAAGCTACCTTGGCTTGCTCGGTTGTCGGAGCTTCCAGGTCCTCGCTGCAGCACTATGATTTCATGCGCGCGCATAGCCATTTCTGCTCCCTTCACGTCGTCTTAAACACAGACCATACGCAGTCAAAGTAGCTCTAGCCAGTGAGCTTTAGCCAGCCTTTACAAGTGTGCGTGTTGCTTGGGAAAATTAAGTCAAAACCAACTTTTTATGACGATGTTATTGACGAGTTCATAAAGAAGAACCGTAGGGTAGAATTTGTATTCAAGTAGCTAAATTGAAAAAGATAGAATATCATTTGTAAAATAAATGTTGTATTTGTATGATAAAATATACATAAATTTCTAAATATATAGTTTTAAATGGTCAGTAATTCATTATTCCGCTAATCAGACTTCAATCACACCTCTCACTCACTGAATGATAACAAGAGCAAGCGTGAATTTCAAGACCAACATTCGCCCCTGGTCCTGTGTGCTGCTTGTATTCGTTAGGTTCGTGATGTGTGTGTTTCTGTACAATCCATGACCGTACGGATGCTGTTGTCTGCATTTCACCGTATACGAGATACGGAATTTCGCTAAACGGGACGCAGGCAGCTATCCTCCATCAGCAGAGCTGAGCTTCACCCTGACGTCACTTTGCAAAACTTTCGTTTCATCCCCGATTTTGTCAGATTTTGGAAATGGATTATTCCAAAACCAGTAACGAGAATAATCGGAAACTGTGGTTCAAATATATAATATGGTATAATTATGCTACTACTTTTAATGAGATGGTTGAGTTTCTCGGCCTTTGCAGAGTTTCTGGATATCTGGCTCATTATTGGTCAACTTCAGTCGAAGATCGGCACACACACTAAGACGATTTCTGTATTTTGTTTTTATTTGAAGCATTTTGACACACACACACACACACACACACACACACACACACACACACACACACACACACACACACACACACACACACACACACACAAAGACGATTTCTGTATTTTGTTTTTATTTGAAGGAGCGATGAAAATCCTTTCTCACAAAGATAGGTTGTAGAAAACTGCATGACGATTTTCAGTGCTTCTTCAGATAATTCGGGAAATTCACTTCTCACTGAAGGCGAGATTCAGAATCGAGCCAAACCAAGATCGCGGAATTGAATTTTAAGCCCACTGTCATTTGAAAGCTCAAAAAATGTTCTTTTTTCGATAAAAAGGTCGTTCTCGTGACTATAAGCCTGAAATAGATCTCGAACCCACAGAAATTTGCTTATTTTTCACATCACAATGTTTAGTTTCTAAATGTCGGAGTTTCGCAGGTTTCATGCACTCGTTCGACAACACTTCATAACACAAAACACATTGAGGTGTCTGTACACTTTCATCTCCACACCAAGTAAACCCGAATTCCAAATATGAACTGTTATATTTCCTACTGTACTTTTTCTTTGAACTGCTTGTTTCTTCTACTTTAATAATATCAGATTTACTCCCCGTTACAACACGTGTATCACAATTAGGGTTAGCACTAACTGTTTTCTTTGCTCTTCTTTTCAAAGTCTTAGTTCTAAGCCATTTTTCCATTATTAAAAAACGTTTCCGAAAAATGTATAAATATATAAATATATAAATACTGAGGGTTAACTCACGACACACTTTGTCCAAGTGTCATTTAGCACTTCTGAAGGTAATTTTCAGAAGTGCTAAATGATATGCGCCCAACTGAGTTGAAGGAAGAAAACCTTCAGTAATAAAAATCAATAAATAACAAGCGATTGGTTGAAATGTGGATAACAAATGATCACTTCAAATCTGACAAAACAGCAAGGGAAGGCGGAAGCAATAAAACTATATTGTTGTTCACTTCACCTCCTCTTATTATTCGTCATTCTGTCGCTGCAAATTATTGTAGTGCCAGAATGACGAGTAATAAAAGATGGGTGAGGTGAACAACAATACTGTTTTATTGCTTCCTCCTTTGAACATTCTGACGCTATTTGTTGTTTTTTTTAAAGTCTCCATTTGAATAATTTTTACTTACTTATTCAATTTTAATTTGTTTGGACAATTAAAAAAATATATTTAATTAATTAATTTAAGTCTGCCTGCGAACCACCTGTCCCATCGTCTCGGACCACAGGTTGAGAAACACTGATCTAAGGCATTTTTAACATATCAATCCACCTATGGGTCGTTTTCCTGGCAGAAAACACTTGTTTGCTAATCATTCCTCTCCCATTCTGTTTACGTGACCATACCACCTGAGATTAACTCTTCTAAAGCATTCCTGGATGCTGACAATGTCAAGTTCTTTCCTAATATCTTCCTTTTTAATATGATATTGCCATTGATGCCATCTGTTCACGCCTATAATCTTTCTCAGGACTCTCATATCTGCGGTCTCTAGTCTTTGGTCAAGTGTTTTACTTCTCACACAGCTCTCAGATCCATAAGTTAAAACTGGTTTGAACACTGTCTTGTACAGCTAATTTATTGTTCCGACAAATTTCTCTCTTATTCTATATGAATGTATTCAATTGACTTCCTACCATACCAGCTTTGTTGATTCTGTTGTCTATTTCCACATTTAATTTACTATTTTCACGCAAAATTGTGCCTAAGTAGCTGAAATGTTTCACTTGTTCCACAGGTTCTCCATTCACAACGCAGTTGACATTTTCAATGCGTATGCCTATTTTTATTATCTTTGTCTTGTTATTGCTGACCTTCATACCATATCCATTACAACAGTTATTCAATTTAGTCATGGAATCTTGCAGACTTGTAGCGGATTTATTTAGAAGTATAACATCATCCGCATAAAGCAAAGAGCTGAGATTAAAATCTCCAATTTTGATATCAGGTTTAATACCACTTTTCCTCATAATGTGATCCATATAGATAATGAATAACAGAGTGGATAATGTACATACTTGTCTGACACCATATTTAACATTAAACCATCTTCCTGTACTTCCTTCAATTCTAACTGCTGACTTACAACTCAAATAAAGACTAAATATTGCTTGATATAATGCCTCATTGACACCATATAACTGTAGCGTATTGAATAGTTCTCTCTTGGCATCTTGTCATATGCCTTTTCCAGATCTACAAAACGTAAATATAGATCTTTGTTATATTCCCATGATTTCTCAACTATTTCTCGTAAAGTGAAGATCTGATCCTGACAGCCTCTATTTGGCCTGAATCCAGCTTGTTCTTCACCATGTTTTTCTTCCACAATCCTTCGCAACCGTTTCTCAAGTATACTTGCATCAATCTTACGAGGAACACTCAGTATATATATAAATGTCGAGATTAGAAAGAGAGAATTGGAGCTATAAATGACAACGACGTGTATTGAGTTTTCAAAATAAGCAGTTCCAGTTCCATAGCAAACCTTCTATAAATGTTCGTTATAAATCTTGAATGGCGAAGTCGTGCGCAGGGATCAGTTGTTTTTGAAGAGGCAGTTCCTTGACTCTGATTCGACACATGGTATTCATCACTTGCATGGTTCATGGTTATGGTGACTAAACATTCTGCTTTTTTTTTTTTTTTTTTGACAATCTGTCCCGCCTTTGTAATCCAGCAGTCAGGCCTAGAAAGTAGAAAGTGCTTTTATTCATATGTTTGTTTGTTTGTTTTTGTGCTCTTTGTAATACATTATAGAACAATCAAATAGAACATGTTACAAGTCAGATTCACATCTGTATGGTTTTTATTGGCAGTTTTTAATTTATTTAATTTGCTTTTGATGAGCGTAGAAGAAATTTTGTAGCTTTGCTGTAAAATACAACATATACAATTTTGTGTACTGCGATGTACTACTGAGAAACTGATTTCTTGTTTCCCTTTCCGACCTATTCCGGCTTTCCCTAAGGTCTCCACTTTGTCTTTCAATATGATCCAACGAGCGCATTTCCTCATGCCACTCTTGTGGAATTAAAGATAAATAACATTAGAGAATTTCTATGTATCTTGTTATGATTTCTACTAGTCGTAAGAAGAGGCGATGGATGTAGTTATACGGGATGATTCAGAACTCTTGGGCCAAACTTTAAGGGGGTGATAGAACACACCTAAACAAGCACTTTTTGTCATACAATGCATGGTCCGAACTCAAGCGGTGAAGTGCTATGGGTTAGCAGCTACTGTGTCAGGAAATGAAGAAACACAAGAATGACAGAGGAGATTAGAAACAATTGCATAAATTGCAGAACATAAATTAAAGAATTTTATTGAACAAATTACAGAAACTGCTCAAAAAAGGGACCGCCAACATTAATGCAGGCTTAACATCTTCGACGTAGTGATTGGCGCACATTGGCGAAAACACCAGACATTTCTCGTGCAGCGGCAATAGAAATCCAGGCAATAAGGTCCTCATTGGAATCAATGGGGCTATCGTAGATCAGGCTTTTCATATTGCCCCATAGGAAAAAAGTCCAGACATGAGAGATCGGGAGATCGTGGCGGCCAAGCGATGGGACCACCTGACCAATCCATCGTCCTGGAAATGTTGCATCCAAGGCGTTCCGCACATCCACGCTGAAATGGGGTGGCTCCGTCGTGTTGGAACCACATACGTGTTTGAATGTTTGCTGGAACAGGGTTCAGTATTTCTGGCAAAACCTCTTGTAAAAATACGAGGTATGTTCTCCCATTCAGTCGTGCTGGCAGAACGTATGGGCCAATCAAATGGTCATGTAGGATTCCAGCCCAAACATTTATGGAGAAACGCCACTGATACGAATGTGGACGTGTGGAGTGCGGATTTCTGCTCGCCCACACATGATAATTGTGGGTATTAAAAATGCCGACGACTGCAAAAACCAGCGCACTGGAAAGCGCCCTCTAGCGCTTCACCGCTTGAGTTCGGACCATGCATTGCATGACGAAAAGTGCTTGTTTAGGTGTGTTCTATCACCCCCTTAAAGTTTGGCCCAATGGTTCTGAATCAACCTGTATACACCTGTGTTAAAAATTCATGACAATTTCTCATTACTGTTTTACTCAGCAGTTTTATAGACGGCCTTATTAGTCCAGTTTGGATAATCAAACAATACAACATATCATGTTTGACTT